>NC_057716.1:97622381-97623454 GCF_004010195.1 Chiloscyllium plagiosum
GAGGTAGGGTGGGACGAGGTGTAATCCAGGTAGCTGTGGGTCGGTGGGTTTGTAGAAAATGTCAGTGTCAAGTCTGTCGTCACTGATGGAGATGGAGAGGTCCAGGAAGGGGAGCCAGGTGTCGGAGATGGTCCAGGTAAATTTAAGGTCAGGGTGGAATGTGTTGGTGAAGTTGATGAATTGCTCAACCTCCTCGCGGGAGCATGAGGTGGCGCCAATGCAGTCATCAATGTAACCGAGGAAGAGGTGGGGAGTGGTGCCGGTGTAATTACGGAAGATCAACTGTTCTACGTAGCCAACAAAGAGACAGGCATAGCTGGGGCCCATACGTGTGCCCATGGCTACCCCTTTGGTCTGGAGGAAGTGGGAGGATTCAAAGGAGAAATTGTTAAGGGTGAGGACCAGTTCGGCCAAACGAATGAGAGTGTCGATGGAATGGTACTGTTGGGGACGTCTGGAGAGGAAAAAACGGAGGGCTTGGAGGACGTGGTCATGGCGGATGGAGGTGGAGAGGGATTGGATATCCATGGTGAAAATGATGCGTTGGTGGCCGGGGAAATGGAAGTCTTGGAGGAGGTGGAGGGCGTGGGTGGTGTCTCGAGCGTATGTGGGGAGTTCATGGACTAGGGGAATAGAACAGTGTCAAGGTAGGTAGAGATGAGTTCTGTGGGGCAGGAGCATGCTGAGACAATGGGTCGGCCAGGTTGGTCAGGCCTGTGGATCTTGGGAAGGAGGTAAAACCAGGCAGTGCGGGGTTCCTGGACTATGAGGTTGGAAGCTGTGGGTGGGAGATCTCCTGAGGTGATGAGGTTCTGTATGGTCTGGGAGATGATGGTTTGGTGATGGGGGGGTGGGGTCATGGTCGAGGGGGCAGTAGGAAGAGGTGTCTTCGAGTTGGCATTTGGCTTCAGCGGGGTAGAGGTCAGTGCACCAGACTGTCGGTTTATATATATATATAAACTCTAAATCTCGTCGTTATATATATTTATTAAAATGTAGAGTTGAGAGTTGGTGCCCAAAACTGGGGAAACCCTAAATATCCTGGTTTTATATATATTAAAACAGCAGGCACA
>NC_057716.1:97624094-97681579 GCF_004010195.1 Chiloscyllium plagiosum
CTCCTCTAGCTTATCTCTCCACGCTTCAGGCTCACGGCCTTTATTCCTGATGAAGGGTTTTTGCCCGAAACGTCGATTTCGCTGCTCCTTGGATGCTGCCTGAACTGCTGTGCTCTTCCAGCACCACTAATCCAGAATCTGGTTTCCAGCATCTGCAGTCATTGTTTTTACCTCTGTCCAACTTGTCCATGCTAACCAGATATCATAAATTAATCTCATCCCATTTGCCAGCATTTGGCCTATATCCCTCTAAACCCATCCTATTCATATACCCATCTAGACACCTCTTAAATGCTGTAATCGTACCCTCATCCACCGCTTCGTCTTGTAGCTCATTCCATACACGCATCACCGTCTGTGTAAAAAAGTTGCCCCGAGGTCTCTTTTAATTCTTTCCCCTCTCACCTTAAACCTACACCGTTTTGTTTTAGACCTCCCTAATCTGGGGAAAAGGTCTTGTCTTTTTACTCTCTCCATGCCCCTCATGATTTTATAAACCTCTATAAGGTCACCCCTCAGCCTGTGACACTCCAGGGAAAATAGCTCCAGCCTATTCAGCTCAAACCCTCCAACCCTTCTCTCCATGCCCCTCATGATTTTATAAACCTCTATAAGGTCACCCCTCAGCCTGTGACACTCCAGGGAAAACAGCCCCAGCCTATTCAGCCTCTTTCTGTAGCTCAAACCCTCCAACCCTGGCAACGTTCTTGTAATTTTTTTCTGCACACTTTCAAATTTCACAACACCCTTCCGACAGCAGACGATTATGTTTCCTCGGTTAACTTTATTAAGAATAAACAATACATATTTTTGAAATACAAAGTTAATGGGCCAAAGGGCTTTTTGTATTGAGAGGTGCTAATAAAAGATGGAGTAACTTGGGTTTGTTTTTTTTCATGTTTAGGAGAATGACAGGCAATCATAATGAAACATATAGGATACAGAGGGGACCTTAGTAGGGTAGATACCAGGGCAGTATGATGACTCAGTGGTCAGCACTGCTGCCTCCCAGTGCCAGGTTCCTGGGTTAAACCCCATTCTTGGGTGATTGGCTGTGTGGAGTATGCACATTGTTCCTGTGTCTGTGTGGGTTTCCTCTGGGTGATCCGTTTTTTTTTTCATAGTCCAAGGATGTGTAGGCCAGGTAGATTGGCCAAACTAAATTAGGTGGGTGGATGGATCCGGGTAGGATGCTCTTTGTGAGGGTTGGTTTGGACTCGATGGGCTGAATGGCCTGTTTCGACATTGTAGGGATTCCATGATTCTTAGGGCTACTCGGGGATTCCAAAAAAATTGATGCATGGTCTCAGAATAAGGGAACGATAATGTAAGAAGGAGACAAAGGGAAATTACTTCAATAGAAGGCTCTTTGGAATGGACAACAAGAAAAGTTGAGGCTCCATTGTCAAAAATGCTTAAGACTGGTCTGACAGATTTTTGGTCTCCCAGGGAATCAAGTGGATTGCAAATTAACTGAGATAGTTGATACTTGGAGCTTCTCAGAGCTATGATTCTGTGATACTTTGCGTTGTCTGCTTTTATGTTAGGAAAAAGATATTACTTCCAGTTATTATTTTGAAATGGATAAACTATGACACAATTCAGTCACTCCATGGCAGTGTTACCCTGGTACGGAGAGAATGGCCAATAATTTGACTTTAACGATTCTGGTTGAGGGAGGAATGATGCTGCGTGCAGTGAGAGATTTTTTTGAATTGTTTTACAACAAGAAGACAAGATGACCACAGGGAGCAGGAACAGGAGTCAATATGCTCATGGCTGATCTCCAACTGCAAATAAGCAATAACAATTACATAAATGACCAGACTATTACTTTATTTTTGAGACGTTGGTTGAGGGATAAATATTTGCCATGACACTTAGGAGAAGTGTCCTGCTCTTTTTTGAAATGGTACCATGGATTTTGAGGTCTTGAGTGACTCTTTAGTTTATCATCTTGCTTTGTGGTGGATTGAGGGCTCATCCCTAGACCTGAATACATACATACATAATGTTAAATACCTACTCTATGAAAATCCTTACTGAATCCTATATGTTGCATCAAGATTGCCTCTCATTCTCCTAAACACTAAAAACGACAGATCTAAGTTACTCCATCTCTTATCAATCCCTCCCAATCAGA
The DNA here is from genome assembly GCF_004010195.1 of Chiloscyllium plagiosum. Lineage (NCBI taxonomy): Eukaryota > Metazoa > Chordata > Chondrichthyes > Orectolobiformes > Hemiscylliidae > Chiloscyllium > Chiloscyllium plagiosum. The sequence goes on from NC_057716.1 coordinate 97,626,238, forward strand.
GGACTAATTTAGCGAACTTTCACTGTACTACCACTGATACAAATATATTCAACATTTTGTCCACCCAATGTGGTTGACAGGGCTTTTCTTTAAAAGCTGAAAATGTGTTGCTTTTGCCCTTCTTCCTGAAGAAGGCTTATGCCCGAAACGTCGATTCTCCTGCTCCTTGGATGCTGCCTGACCTGCTGCGCTTTTCCAGCAACACATTTTCAGCTCTGATCTCCAGCATCTGCAGACCTCACTTTCTCCTCTTTTTTTAAAAGCTGAAAATGTGTTGCTTTTGCCCTTCTTCCTGAAGAAGGGCTTATGCCCAAAACGTCGATTCTCCTGCTCCTTGGATGCTGCCTGACCTGCTGCGCTTTTCCAGCAACACATTTTCAGCTCTGATCTCCAGCATCTGCAGACCTCACTTTCTCCTCTTTTCTTTAAAAGCTTTACTTTAAACATAGTGCCTTGAGCTCTGGAGTGCAGACAAAATACAGTTTTGGACATGAGACACTTTACTGCAACAATCTCAATCCGTTCAGCCGCAGTTGATTCTCTATCAAGGACCAATGCTTGTGACATTCTTTGTAGCATTGGGATTTGAACAGCATTCTGCCCAACAAACTGTCCAGCGGGAAATTGAGAAGTACTGCTACAGCACAAGAGCGAATCTGGGTCCTTCCTGAACTAGGATATGTTTTAAAAAGAACAGTTAAGAATAAACTGCAGCACACACATTAATCAATTGGAGGTCTATCCACGACTGGCTGATTATCTGGAACGTAAGCTTCAATAAAACTGAGAAGCATTACAAATGAAAAATGGCTGCAGAGATATCACAGCATAATTTAGGGAAAGGGGTTGCTTTTCATTTATTTTCATATATATTTACAGATTTTATTAGAAGTCCAGGAAAACATAAAACTGGAAGGTCATAAGAAAGTGAGCCCCTCAAGCTTCCCACACCATTCAATAAGGTCTTGGGTGATCTAACGAGGTCTTAACTCTACTTTCTTGTCTATCCCTACGTCAGTCGATTCCCTTGTCAATCAAAACTCCATCCATCCCAGCCTTGAACATATTGAATGAAGTAGCCAAACATTAAGACACTCAAAGTGAAGAAATTCCTCTTTGTCTCCATCTTAAATGAGAGGCATAATAATGTTGAACTGTCCCCAGTTCCTGCATTTTCCCACAAGAGGTGTCACAAAGCTATTCCTTCTTCTCAAGGATACTGTGTCCTTGATTTTTTTTTTCACAGGGGTCATAAGACAGCCCAGGCTCCAAATCGGCTAGGTTGGTACAAACATGAAAAGGGTATTGGGAGATCTTTTTGTTTATATGTAAACAAAATGAGCCTTCACACCAAAAGCTTGAAAGGTTTTTTTGAAAAACTGGTATAGTCAAGGAGGCGTGGCCAGCTCTCTGCTGTGCAGTTCAGTTCAGAACTTTAGTTCATTCAGTTGCAGCAGAGGCTGTATGGAAGAATGCTGGAAACCTCTCTCTCTCTCGCTCTCTCCTTTTGCCCTTCTAACTTCGACCTGTCGGCCTCGGTTTCATTTTGACTCTGTGTTAAAGGGGTTTGTTTGTTGGGATTACTGTATACATTTGGAACAGCATCACGAAGTCCAGTTTGGATAGACTGAGTTTTGTGGGTATTCTATTTTCTGTTTTTTATGTTTCATTCCATAATTTTGTGAATAAATTTTTGTCTGTTTTAAAACCTGGTAGTCAACCTAGCTAACTTACTCTGGGTAATTTTCACTGTACACTTACCGAAACAAATTGTAAAGTTATGATCTGGGCTGCCTCCTTAAGAATGTTTTGAGTGGTCTGGCCTAGTCCATAACAGAGTAAACAGCTTCCCAGTTTACCCTGTCAAGCCCTCGCACACTCTTATGTATTTCATCAGGATTTCCTCTTAGTCTTTACAAACTCCAGTGGATTTAGGTCCATTCTGTTCAACCTTTCCTCATAAGGACAACTCTTACATCTCACAAATCAACCCAGTAAATCTTCTCTGAACTGCTTCCAACGCATTTATGTCCATCCTTAAGTAAGGGAACTAAAACAGTAAGCCAGATGCAGACTTATAAAAGCCCTGTACAATTATAGCATGTCTTTCGTCCTTTTGTGAGCAAAATTAGAAATTGTTGGAAAAACTCATCAGGTCTGGTAGCATTGAGGGAGAGAAAAAATAGAGTTAACGTTTCACATTAAGGAACCCTTCTTCAGAATTGTAGCTGGGGAAAGGTTGACATATATGCTAAAGGAGGAGTGGGTGGAGGGGGAAGGAGTAGACAATAGGTGGATTTGGGATATGGTGGCACGACGGCATGGTGGCTCAGTGGCAGGGATCACGGTTTGATTCCAGCCTTGGGCGACTGTCTGTGTGGAGTTTGCACATTTTCCCTGTGTCTGTATGGGTTTCCTCAGGGTGGTCCAGTTTCCTCCCACAATCCAAAGATGTGCAGGTTAGATGAATTAGCCATGCTAAATTGCCTGTAGTGTTCAGGAATGTGTAGGTTAGGTGCATTAGTTGGAGTTAATGTCAAGTAATCGAGTAGTGGAATGGATCTGGGTGGGTTACTGTTCGGAGGGTCAGTGTGGACTTGTTGGGCTTAATGGCCTGATTTTATGAGCAAGATAGAAAAATAGTTGGGTATGCAAGGGAATGAGTAGTGGGCAAAAGTGAGGACTGCAGATGCTGGAAATCAGAGTCTAGATTAGAGTGGTGCTGGAAAAGCACAACAGATCAGGCAGCATCCGAGGAGCAAGAAAATCCTCGTTTCGGGCAAAAGCCCTTCATCGGGAGGAGTAATTTCCTTGCTCCTCGGATGCTGCCTGACCCCCAGGGAATGAGTAATGGTCAACCTGCAAGAATAAATAGCTGCTAATGGGGTCTATTAGTAGCTGTCAAAGGCTTGTTTGTCGTATGGGCAGACTTAATGGGCTGAATGGCCTAACTTCTGCTCCAATATCTTATGGACCCATATGATGACAAGGCATGGTATATGGGGGTTGGGTAAGGAGATCAGAGAAGGAGCTCAGGCTTAGTGAATTTAATATTGAGTCTAGAAAGCTGCAGAGTTCCCAAATGGAAAATAAAGTGTTGATCTTCCAGTTTGGACCATGGGAAATGCAGAACAAGAAAAGACCAAGGTCTATCTGGTTCACCTTCTGCCATTGTGGTAGTCACAAGATAATGGCAATTACTGATTGATCATAACAATCAATCTCAATCAATTAGATCCAAGCATGAGGCCAGGAAATCCCAATGGTGCAGAGCTCTGGAGACTGTAGAGTTCATAGTCACTTTGTTCCTCCCCAAAAATACCACACTAACAGAATGAGACTTTTCCCTTTGATGGAGAAATCAATGACCGGGAGCACATGCTTAAAGTAAGAGGCAGAGGGTTTAGAGGAAACGAGAGGAAATACCTTTTTTCACCCAGTGGATGATGGCAACCTGACACTCACTGTCTGTAAGGGTGGTCGAGGCAGAAACCTTCATAACATTTAAAAAGTATTCAGAAGTGCACTTGCAATGCTAAGGCAGACGAAGTCATGGGCCAAGAGAATGTGAAAATCTAATTACACTAGGATCATTTTGAACTGCACGGATGCAATGGGCTGCAAAGCCTTTTTCTGTGTTACAAATCTCTAGGACTCCATGATTCACCATGTCACATTTCAGCTTATTCGCAGACTGTATCCCAAAACGTAATTTTCTGAACAAAAGCTACGTAATTTGCATTTGAATGAATCTGTGTTATCCACTTCCACTGTCTCCCTAGGGGGGATCCTTTCGCACGGATTGATCACTAACTCATTGAACGATTTATTTCTGCAGATTGATTTCAAATTTTCCCCCCTTTCGAGTACAAGTCATATCCTCTGATTCCACAGTTCCAGACAAAGTGAAATAACTTGGTGGATCTGTTTATTTCGTCCTATTTATAGTCCCAAAACGCAGCAGTCTCAAAACCTTTCGGCTGTTCTTTTCTGGTCAAAATGTGTCCAATCTGCATGATCATAATTCATAATCCATTCCCTCTAGCTCCTCAGTCATTATAGCTGCTTGCTTCTGTATCTTTTCTCTATAGTGGCAGCCAAAACTGCAGGCTGTATTCTAAGTGTGGTGGCATGCAGCAATGATTTATGAAATGGCTGGACTGCCTTACTATCTCGGCACTTATCCACAATGAAATGGCCCAAGGGTACAATTTTGTCGAGCAATGCTCTGCTTATTCCATTCAGCAGCATTGTAACATGGTCATTAACCCTTTAAGCAACTCTTTTTTTGTCCACGTTTAGCCCTTTTAAGAATTCCTCGCTATGCCAGTTCCAAGACAGCAGATTTTAACAACAGTATGTTAAACACGGGCATGGCAAACTTATTCCTGATAACTATGAATGCCAGTCGCCAAATTATGTTGAGAAAGGAGGTTGAGCTGTGACACAAAGTAATTAACAGCCTGCGCAAGAACTTCCGAAAGATCAAATATGTTCTGTGGCTTTGAGATAATGTGTTTACTCGGTCAAAATCCCAAGAGTGAGCTCCCGCCAAGATTAGACGCCAACACTGATCCTGCTCAGCAGCTTCCCTCCTCGCACTATGCTGCTATTTTTCCCTTGGTTCACTCGTGACCTTTCGTGACTTTCTGAGCCCACGGGGAATGTCATGCAATATAATGAGGTGCAGAGTAAGGTGCATTGCAGCATTTGTTGCATGAGTAATCAGTGACTGTAGTACTCAGAGATCACCTACACCTGAGAGAGGTAAAAACGACATGGTTCAGACCTGTAATGCAAGCACTGTAATGAAAGCTGCCCATTCCCACATACCCTTTCTACCTTCTGTTTACCTACGCACTTTAAATTGTGATAATTTAAGGAGACGAGAGAAGGCGCTGAGTGAGGTGGATGCAATACTGACGAGTAAAACGTTGTGTTAATCACTTGTGACCAATATGAGTGACCTATGTTTTTAGGTCCAGGAATGGCTCTCAATCCACCACAAAACAAGACGTTAAATCAAGATTAGATTACGTTACAGTGTGGAAACAGGCCCTTCGGACCAAGTCCACACCGACCCGCCACCCACCTAACATTACGGGCAATTTAGCATGGCCAATTCACCTGACCTGCACATCTTTGGACTGTGGGAGGAAACCAGAGCACCCGGAGGAAACCCACACAGACACGGGGCGAACGTGCAAACTCCACACAGTCAGTCGCCTGAGGCAGGAATTGAACCCAGGTCTCTGGCGCTGTGAGGCAGCAGTGCTAACCACTGTGCCACCGTGCCACCCACTCAAGATCTCACTCAAGACCTCAAAATCCATGGCACCATTTCAAAAAAAGAGCAGGGAGTTCTCCTAAGTGTCCTGGCCAATATTTATCCCTCAACCAATGTCACTAAAATAAAGTGATAACGTGGTCATTTATGTCATCATTAATGTTTCGAGTCCAGTTCTGAAGAAGGGTCACTGGACCAGAAACATTAGCTCTGCTTTCTCTCCACAGAAGCTGCCAGACCTCCTGAGTTTGTCCAGCAATTTCTGTTTTTGTTTCAGATCTTCAGCATCTGCAGTGCCTTGTTTTACTTACATTTATGTCACAGCTGTTTGTGGGAGCTTGCTATGTGCAAATGGCAGCCCTGCTTCCTTCAATGGAACAATGGTGACACTACAACAATTTTTTGAAAAAGGCTTTGGAATGTCCTGGGCTCTTGAAAAGGACTATACAATTGCAAATCTTTCTTTCACCTCCATGAGGCTAACAGAACCAATCTTTTAGATTAGATTACAGTGTGGAAACAGGCCCTTCGGCCCAACAAGTCCACACCGACCCGCCGAAGCGCAACCCACCCATACCCCTACATTTACCCTTTACCTAACACTATGGGCAATTTAATATGGCCAATTCACCTGACCTGCACATCTTTGGACTGTGGGAGGAAACCGGAGCACCCGGAGGAAACCCACGCAGACACGGGGAGAACGTGCAAACTCCACACAGTGAGGCGGGAATTGAACCCGGGTCTCTGGCGCTGTAAGGCAGCAGTGCTAACCACTGTGCCACCGTGCCGCCCCTAATTCATTCTTCTTCATTAATGTGTAAAAGCAGTTATTAAAGTGACAGTCAGAAAGTCCGACATCAAACGGTTCGCTGCATCATTATAGTTGAACAGCCCGTAGTGCTTTAAATAACTCTTTACAGCTTCAGTTGTTGTTAAAACTAGAGTGGCTGCTGATAATGAAGAGCAAGTGGATGGTTTGCTTTTGTGCATGCATTCTTTTCCATTTGAGCGGATGCATCTCATGCGACATTGTCAAGTGTGTGACAGCTGTGTTCGGATGTGCTTCCCTTGTGAGGAAGCTCTAACTAGCAAATTGTCATAATGAAAATATCGTATTCGTTCCTATCAGAGACTGTTGGATGAGGATACCAAATTACTCAGTTGAAAAAGACCAAGTAGCCAAATGAGTTTGTTGAATACCCGACTGTTCCTTGGGACGAGCTAAAGTTCAGCAGAGGTAGTGTTGAGTTGAGCTAACGGATTGTTGAGGAGAGTTGGCAAAGAAGTGGCAGATGGAATGCAATGTGGAAAATCTCTCTCTGTCTTAAATACATTCTATGACTTGGCCTCCATAGCCCTCTGTGGCAATGACTTCCACAGATCAACCATAGATTCCTCCTCATCTCAGTTTTAAAGGGTAGTCCCTTCACTCTGAAGCTATACCCTTGGGTCCTAATCTCTTTTACTCATGGAAACATCTTCTCCGCATCCAGTCTATCCAGGCCTCTCAGTATTCTGTAAGTTTCAATCAGACTCACCCTAAACTCCATCGAGTACAGACCCAGAGTCCTCACACAACAAACTCTTCATCCCCGAGGTTCATTCTTCTGAACCTCCTTTGGACCCGCTCCACTGGAGCCAGCACATCATTCCTTAGATATTGGGCCCCAAACTGCTCATGATATTCCAAATGTGGTCTGACCAAAGCCTTATACAGCTTCAGCAGTACTGTTCGTGTATTCTAGCCCTCTCAAAACAAATGCTAACATTACTCTTGCATTCCGAGATGCCAATATGAGCCAATAACCTAGTGGTATTGTCACTAGGGTCTTAATTCCCCAGGTAATGTTCTGGGGACTTGGGTTCAAGCCCCACAATAGCTGATAGCAGCACTGAATTCAATAAAAAAAACTAGGATTAAAAGTCTAATGTGATCATTGCTGGGAGGGGGAAAAAACATCTGACTCACTATCACGAATGCCCTTAAGGGAAGAAAAGTGTCATCTTTACCTGGTCTGGCTTACATGTGAATTCAGACCCACAGCAATGTGATTGACTCCCAACTGCCTACTAGGCAATAAGGGATGGATAATAAATAATCACCTGGACAGCAGTGTCCTGTGAATAAATTTTTAAAGTTGAACCTTAACCTTAAGATAATCCTGAATTAGGACTCCCAAGTCCCTTTGTGCTTCAGATTTCTGAAGCCTTACCCAGTTTAGAAAATCATCTATGCCATTTTTCATCTCACTCAAGTACACAACCTGACTCTTTCCCACATTGCATTCTTTCTGCCACTTTGTTGCCTACTCCCTATCCTGTTCAAGTCCTTCTGCAGCTTCTCCACTTCCTGAACACAACCTGTCCCTCCACCTATCTTTGTGTCGTTTGCAAAATTAGCAACAATGCCTTCAGTTCCTTCTTCCAGATTATTTACGTATAACGTCAGGCAGCGTCAAAGGAACAGGAGAATCGACGTTTTGGGCATAAGCCCTTCTTCAGGAAATCTAGATTTTCTGAAGAATGGCTTATGCCCGAAATGTCGATTCTCCTGTTCCTTTGATGCTGCCTGATCTGCTGCACTTTTCCAGCAACACATTTTTAAGCCCTGATCTCCAGCATCTCCAGTCCTCACTTTCTCCTATTTACGTATAACATAAAAAATTATGGTCCCAGCACTGACCGCTGCAAAACTCCACTGGTCATCACCAGCCACCAGTTTTTTAGTTAAAAGTTTAAGTGTCACATGCTGTCTCTTTTTTGACTACTACATGCATGTCATAATGAACCCCCATTGTACATAGTTTCCACTCAGTTTAAATGAGCCATATTGTAAGTTCAACTGACAATCCTAAATTGGCTGTTATTTTCATTCTTAGCACATTCTAGATTAATGAGTAAGTTGTAGAATCACATCTAACATTAGATGTTGCATTCTGAGATTTGCAAACTTGGGGCTGACTGATTACAATACGTATTTTTCTTCCTTTTGAGAACAGCTGAGGTGATATGGACCTAAAATATCAGTCACTGGGGCATACAGCCTCATTTTTCTTCATTCTTTCACAGGATGTGTTTCCCTACCTGACCTTGAACTGAGTGACTTGCAAGGAGTCAAATAATTGCTGTGAGTTTGAGTCATATGTCGGCCAGACCAGGTAAAGATGGCAGATGTCCTGCCGTGAAAGACATTACTAGAACATAAAACCATAAGGTGCAGGAGAAAAGGTAAGCCGTTCGGTCCATTGCGTCTGCTCGGCCATTCAATGAGATCGTGGCTGATCTGACAATCTTCAACTTGACTTTCCTGCATTTTGCCTGTAACCCTTGATTGCCTTATTGATTAAAAGGTTTGTTTATCTCAGCCTTGAATCTACAGAATTATCCAGTTTTCAGAGCCCTCTGCAGTAGAGGATTCTACAGATTCACTACCCTCTGAGAGAAGAAATTGTCTGTCTTGAATGTGTGACTCTTTACTTTGAGATTATGTCCTCAGATCATAGATTCTTCCACAAGGGGAAATAACCTTTCCAAATCTCCTCTGTCAAGTCCCCTAAGAATCTTGTTTGCTTCAATAAGGTCACCTCTCATTCTTCTAAATTTCAGCGAGTGTAAGCCCAATCTACTCAAACTCTCCTAAGACAGTCCATATGGACTTGATACCAGCCCATCGAGTCAGAGTCATCCAGTACAGAAACAACACAATCTTGGTAATGGTACCTCTGTCATCCAAGTCGATAATATATATCTTGTAAATGACTGTGAACCCAGCATCGATCCCTTGGCACTCCACTGGTTGGAGGTTGCCATCCTGAAAATGCTCTCTTTATCCCAACTCTTGGTCTGTGAGTTGGCGAATCCTCTATCCATGCTAGCATACTTCCTCTTAACTTACGAAGTAGCGTATGTGTCCACTGAGGCATTTCCAATGATAATTCTCAGGTGCAGGGCTTTGGTGGCCATTTCCCTACCCTGGAGTCAAGTCCCAACTGCTTCAGAGATGTATCACAACACATCCAAACAGGCAGATTGGAAAATATCTGATGTTCAACCCAAATTTATTACATTGAATTTAAATTTCACCAAGTGTCATGGTGGGGATTTGAACCCATGTTCCTAAAGCATTAACTTGGATTATGAGTTTAGTAACATTACAATTACAACACCAAATCCCCTGTACCTTGAATCATGTCGGCACTGAAATTCATACAGCACATTATTCAATTGTGTTGTAGACAGCTTTGAGGGCAGCATCCTGACAGCAGGTAGCTTCGACAGCATGTTTCCCTTTCTCTTCAAAACAGTTAGATGTCGGAAGTCAGAGTCCATGCTGCCAATGAGTTCCTGAGTCTGACTTGTGGCTATTAAACCCTCTGATCATGCAGCCTGCCTGTGTTGGAGTCAATTACACGCCACAAAATATTATCTTTATCGGAGGAAGACAACCCTTGCTCTGTTTGCAAAGTACCCTCGACAGCATTCAAACTGATGATCACATATCTGTATGGGAACTTCAAAGAACTCATTACACCAATAGCACTGTAAAAACACCAGAGACACGTCCTCTCTGATCTGGATTTTCTCTCTTCTTCTCTATCCATATTCTAACTTTGAAGATGCCATAATGACAGAGTGATAACGCACAACAGATAGTAAGTAAGCCATCATCATCTTGGTTTAAAAATTTCCACACTTTTTCCTGTGCTTGTCAAAGTAAAGACAGAGATAGATAGATTCTTGATCAGTCAGAAAATCAAAGCCCATGGGGAATGTCGGATCGGTCACAAGCCTATTGAATGGCAGAATAGGCTTGAGGGGCCTATTTCTTGGTCTTATAGTTAATGTCGAAGGCTGTTCACTTTGGGAGTGGGATGGGCAGAGGGTTGGGAGTGGGATAGAGATGGATCATTCCAGAGCCTAGATATCTAGAGCAGGCATTGAGTACCTTTATGTAGTACCTTTCATGACCACCCAATGTCTCTAAGTGCCCAGTGGGAAGTGAAATACTTCGGAGGTGTGGTCGTATAACAGCCAATCTGTGCACAGCCACCTCCCACTAATGTGACAATGATATTGACCAGATTGCCCACATTTTGTGATGAGGAATTACTGTTGGCCAGGACACCTGAGATGGCTTCCCTGCTGTTCTTTAGCATAGCGCCTGGGCATCTTTCCGACCCATTCAAGAACACAGATGGTCCAGCACTCTCTGTGGACTGCACTGGACCATTAACATAGATGTTCATGCTCATTCCTTTGCTCACAATGAGAGGATCACCATGGAAAGGCTGCCAACATCATCAAAGACCCATCACACCCCGGTAATGCTCTCCTACAACCTCTTCCATCAGGCAGAAAATACAGAAGTCTGAACACACGCACCAGCAGGTTCAGGAACAGCTTCTTTCTGGCTGTTATTAGACTCATGAATGGACTCTCTAGCCTCAAATAATGCTGATCTTTCCAATGTTGATATCGCCTAGTGCAATGCAAGCTGTATGCCTCTGTCTAAGTCTTTCTGATCTGTACATCCTTGCTTAGCATGATCTGCCTGTACGGTTTGTAAACAAAGCTTTTCACTGTACTTCAGCACATGTGACAATAAATCAATCAATCAACCAATGATCAAATTATTGCCATTCAACTTGTATCAATGGTATGACACTGACAAAAGGACTGTGTGGAAAATCAGTACTCTCTGAGCCATACCTAAAGTGTAAGTGTCTTATTTAATCACCAAAATGGCCAATTTGTATCTTTTTACTACTGTTATCCAGAACAAAGGAGACATACACCAGGTTTCTTTAATAAGCTCCAGAAAGCATGCTTGTTAAAAGCAAAACATAGTCTTACAATAAGTGACAAAAGCAGCTGCTCCTTGGATGCTGCCTGAACTGCTGAGCTCTTCCAGCACCACTAATCCAGAATCTGGTTTCCAGCATTTGCAGTCATTGTTTTTACCCAATTATCAGCTGAGTCATAAGGCAAGATATAGTACTGCCTCTTTTATCTCAAACATCCACATACATTCATGTACAGAGAAGGGAAAGAAAGGTAAAAATAAATGCCTCTGAAGGTCAAGTGTTCACAGAAACAGAGAAACCTGGAAAATAGGCGCAAAAATAAGCCATTCAGCCCTTTGAGCCTGTTCTGTCATTCAATATGATCATGGCTGATCACCCAACTCAGTGCCCTGTTCCTACTTTCTCTCCCATGCCCTTTGATCCCTTTAGTCCTAAAAACTATAAATAAATCCTTGAAAATATTTCTTGTTTTGACTCCAACTATTTTCTGTGGCAGAGAACTCATCACTCTCTGAGTGAAGAAATTTCTCCACATCTCAGTCCAAAATGGCCTAAAAGGATTCAATAGCGAGAGGTCACAGTTTCAAGGTGAGAGGTAAAACATTTAAGGGAGATACACGCGGCAGGTACTTCACACAGAGGGTGGTGGGTGTCTGGAACGCATTGTCAGCAGAGGTGGAGGCAGGCACGGTAGATTCATTTAAGATGCGTCTGGACAGATGCATGAGTAGGTGGGGAGCAGAGGGATACAGATGCTTAGGAATTGGGAGACAGGTTTAGACAGTAGATTTGGATCGGCTCAGGCTTGGTGGGCCGAAGGGCCTGTTCCTGGGCTGTAAATTTTCTTTGTTCTTTGTTCTATATCCTTAGACCATGACCCCTGGTTCTAAACTCCCTAGTTACAGGAACACCCTCCATGTACTAGCCCTGTCTAATCCTGTTAGAATTTTGTAGATTTATTTAAGGTCACTCCACACTCTTCTGAACTCCAGTGAGTAATAGTCTTAACCGATCTAGTCTCTCTTTATACATCAGTCCCTCCATCCCAGGAATCGGTCTGGGAACCCTTTATTGCATTCCTTCCATCATCAGAACATCTTCCTCAGATAATGTGCTCAAATCTGTATACAATGCTCCATTCAAGTACAGATGATAGAATGGGTTGATTTCTCACAGTTCCTTTGATTTTCTAACATGAGATCTGATTGCACATGTTGACCACAGAGCAATGAAAGATCCTCAGTTTAAGTGGGAAATCAGTTAGGACCAAATGCTTGGATTGAATTAACAGTTAAGCTTTCAGAATTCATGATCAGACCAGCGATACAGAATGCTGGAACTTTTACTGATTCCCAGAAAACACTTCATTATAACACCTCTTTAGCTGGCTTTCTTTACAGGCTTTCCTTTACTCACAAGAAGAGAGCTCTTTTCCTTGCAAACCTCTCCAGTAGCTGCCAGCTTTCTTCCAATCCCATTTTCCAGCAGAAACAGAATTTGCTATTTAGTGTTTGGACATCCCCTTCCAGTTTCCAAGTTTGTGGCAAAACAAAACTAAAGGTCCAGAGGCATTTGCAAGGCAACTTTCTGCACGAGAATCCTTCAAAACTCAGGACAGCAAAATTCAGGCCTTCAAAGTGGTTCCTTTTTCCCTATGTTCATGCTTTTCTGAAAACCAGTTTTTAAAGTGACTTGCTTATCCAGAAATTAGTAAAACCATGCACAGTTCTGCTTCATTCTTGACTTTCTGAAGAAGGGCTTATTCCTGAAACGTCGACTCTCCTGCTCCCCGGATGTTGCCTGACGTGCAGTGCTTTTCCAGCACCACATGTTTTGACTTTTTCTCAGTTAAACCCTGTACAACCCAGGAATTGTCTAAATGTTCTGTTTTTCCATTCTTAACATCCAAAACATGTAACCTGTGGTGATTGTAACAAGGTCAGCCTGCTGGACCTCACAGAATATGATTAGGTTTATTAATCTGGTTCATTCGGGGAGCTCCTGGCTGACATATAAAAAATTGAGAGTGTGGTATTGGAAAGGTGCAGCAGGTCAGGCAGCATCCAAGGAGCAGGAGAGTCAACGTTTTGGGCAAAAGCTCTTCATCAGGATTCCTGATGAAGGGCCTTTGCCCGAAACATCAACTCTCCTGCTCCTCGGATGCTGCCTGACCTGCTGTGCCTTTTCAGCAGCACACTCTCAACTCTAATCTCCAGCATCTGCAGTCCTTAGTTTCACCTACCTGACACATAAAAAGATTGCATGTCAGAGATACTGACACTCTGGTACCGGACACTGGGAGCTGCATGCGAGTATTTTATCGCACTTCTGTTTTGTACCCTGTAAGTGGTGGACAGGCTCCAGGGAGTGAGGAGCTGAGTTTGTCACAGCAAAATTCCCAGACTTGCTCTTTCTCAGCTAGAATATTTAATTGATCAGTGCAGTAAAGTTTCTGGTCAATTGCAAACCCTTAATACATTAATGAAACTTTAATGCTGGGTGATTCAGTGATTGTAATGCTGCAGAACATCAAGCGACGTTAAATGTCTTCAAGATAGATTGGTAAATTCTTGATCTCACAAGGAATTAAGGGCTACAGGGAGAGTGCGGGTAAGTGGAGTTGAAATGCCCATCAGCCATGATTGAATGGGCTGAATGACCTTACTTCCACTCCTATGTCTTATGGTCTTACGGTGTTATGGTCTTATGGAAGGTGGTTAGATTTTCTCCTGTTGAAGATGGTCATTGTCCAGTATTTGTGTGACACAAATATGACTGAAATCTTATCAGTGCAAGCTTGAGCAACCACTGTGCAGTTACTGATGGAGAAGCATAAAAATGATAAAACAATCTAGCCCAGGGGAACCACAGCTGTAAACTGTGATACATGTGACTCATTGCTTGAATAAACTTCTGAAAACTTTTGCATTAGAATATTAAATATCACAGGGTGCCCACAGTGAAAATCTAAATATGATCACGAATCAGAAATAATAACAGCCATTTCAAACTGACTGAAATTGAACTCCAATTGAATAAACCCAATAACAAGTACAGATTTGAACACTTAACATGTTCGCCTGTCATTCTTTTATTCGCCATTTTCGGATGTGTATTAACCTACTACCTTCTCTAAATGTCATAAAGTAATATAATCTTCAGTTTTCTGCCTGAAAGTAAGTCCTATTCACAGTCCCATGACTCTGGCCAGGGGAGAGAGGCAGCTTCCAAATCCACCCCACTCTGAATAGGAATAAAACCCTGAGCTATTGGACACTACACTGTACTCCCTGCCACATGAGCTAACCAGCTGCCAAAGTGTCTGATTGTTATGCACTTTTATCTCCACATTGTACTCTGGAGCTCTGGATAAAGGTGGTGGAGGATTCAATTTTCCTTCCATCCCAGTGGTTAGCACTGCTGCCTCATAGCGCCAGGGACCTGAGTTCGATTCCAGCCCCGGGCGACTGTCTATGTGGAGTTTACACATTCTCCCCGTGTCTGCGTGGGTTTCCTCCTACAGCCCAAAGTTGTGCAGGTTATATGGATTGGCCATGGGAAATGTAAGATTACAGGGATGGGGGTGGGTCTGGGTGAGATGCTCTTCAAAGGGTCGGTGTGGACTCGATGGGCCGAATGGCCTGCTTCCACAGTGAAGGGATTCTCTGGCCAACCAGGAATCTTTGCCACCTCCTATTGTCAAGCTGATATCCAACATGGTTGGCCATGCTATGAATTGACTTTATTTAGCCATCATAAAATCTCTACCATGTGGAAACAGGTCAATGGCATAGAACATAGATCATAGAACATAGAACATAGAACAATACAGCGCAGATCAGGCCCTTTGGCCCCCGATATTGTGCCAACCTGTGATCTATTCTCAGCTCATCCCCCTACACTATCTCATCATCATCCATGTGCTTATCCAAGGATTGGTTAAATCTCCCTAATGTGGCTGAGTTGACTACATTGGCAGGTAGGGCATTCCATGCCCTTTCCACTCTTTGAGTAAAGAACCAGCCTCTGACATCTGTCTTAAATCTATCACTCCTCAATTTGTAGTTATGCCCCCTCGTACAAGCTGAGGTTATCATCCTAAGGAAGAGACTTTCACTGTCTACTCTATCTAATCCTCTGATCATCTTGTATGTCTCTATCAAATCCCCTCTTAGCCTTCTTCTTTCCAATGAGAACTAAGTCTCTCAGCCTTTCCTCATAAGACCTTCACTCCAGACCAGGCAACATCCTGGTAAATCTCCTCTGCACCTTTTCCAATGCTTCCACATCCTTCCCGAAATGTGGCGAACCAGAACTGTACACAATATTCCAAATGTGGCCGCACTAACGTTTTGTTTAGTTGCAGCATGATATTGCAGCTCCGGAACTCAATCCCTCTACCAATGAAACCTAACACACCATATGCCTTCTTAACAGCACTATCCACCTGGGTGGCAACTTTCAGGGATCTATGTACATGGATTCCAAGATCCCTCTGCACATCCACACTAACAAGAATCTTTCCATCGACCCACTACTCTGCCTTCCTGTTATTCTTCCCAAAGTGAATCACCTCACATTTAGCTGCATTGAACTCCATTTGCCACCTCTCAGCCCAATTCTGCAGTTTATCCAAGTCCCCCTGCAACCTGTAACATTCTTCTAAATTGTCCACCGACCTTAGTGTCATCTGCAAATTTACTAATCCATCCACCTATGCCTGCAACTAAGTCATTTATAAAAATGACAAACAGCAGTGGTCCCAAAACAGATCCTTGTGGCACATAACTAGTAACCGGAATCCAGACTGAATATTTTCCATCAACCATCACTCGCTGCCTTCTTTCAGAAAGCCCGTTACTGAAGTCCATGTATACAATGCCAACCGCCCTACCCTCATCTACATGCTTGGTCACCTTCTCAAAAAATCCAATGAGGTTTATGAGACATGACCTGCCCCTGACGAAACCATATTGACTATCTGAAATCAAATTATAAATCTTATCTCTTAAAATCCTTTCCAAAATCTTAATACAACAGAAGTAACGCTCACTGGTCTATAATTACCTGAGTCATCTTGAATTACCTGGTTTCTTGAATAAAAGCACAACATTTGCGATCCTCCAGTCCTCTGGTACTAAACCTGTAGACTCAAATGACGACTCAAATATCAAAGCCATAGGCTCTGCTATCTCCTCCCTAGCTTCCCAGAGAATCCTCGGATAAATCCCATCCGGCCCAGGGGACTTGTCTACTTTCACTCCTTCTAGAATTGATAACACCTGTTCGTAACAAACCTCGAACCTTTCTAGTCTAATATTTCGTATCTCATTTTTTTCCTCTCCAATGTTCTCCTTTTCCTGAGTGAAAACTGATGAAAAATGTTTGTTTAGCACCTCTCTGATCTCTATGGGGTCCACACTCAACTTCCCACTTCTGTCTTTGACTGGCCCTATTTTGACCCCAATCATCCTTTTATTCCTCACATACCTATAGAAAGCTTTATGGTTCTCCTTTATTCTATTTGCTAAAGACTGCTCATGTCCTCTCTTTGCTCTTCTTAACTCTCTCTTTAAATCCTTCCTAGCTAATCTGTAACTCTCCATCACCTCATCTGAACCATCTTGTCTCACCAACACATAAGCCTCCTTCTTCTGCTTAACAAGAGATGCAATTTCTGTAGTAAGCCACAGTTCCCTTACCTTATCACTTCCTCCCTGCCTGACAGGGACATACCTATCAAGGACATGCAATATCTGTTCCTTAAACCAGCTCCACATTTCCATTATCTGCACCCAACAAGTCCACACCGACCATCCAAAGAGTATCCCACCCAGACCCAATCACCTACTCTACATTTCCCCTGACAATGCACCTGACCTACACATCCCTGAATACTCCAGGCAATTTAGCATGGCTAATTCACCTTGCGTGCACATCTTTGGACTGTGGGAGGAAACCGCAGGAAACCCAGGCAGTCTCCACACTGACAGTCACCCAAGGCTAGAATCGGACCTGTGTCCCCCATGATGTGAGGCAGTAGCGCTAACCACTGAGCCACTGTGCCACCCTAATCAATTATCTGCCAGCTCTACAGTGTATTTGCTATCTCTGAAAAGCTATCACCACAATTAATAAACAGAGCAGAACTTCCATTTCCTCACCATGGTGGTGAAAGCATTGAATCCTAACCACTAGACTACCAGGGAAGGCAAAGGGAGTAGGACTTGACCTAAGAGCTTCTGGCTCAGAGGCAAAGATTTTTCCACTCTACCATCAGACCTTGAGAAACTCTGGCAACATGAGAAACTGGGAATGAAAATTTTGATAACGAAATGTCTAAAAGGCAGTTATTGCAATTAACATTATGTACAAATTTGGACAAAATGGGTTCTGAGGAAGGTGTCACTGGACCCGAAACGTTAACTCTGATTTCTCTTCACAGAAGTTGCCAGACCTGCTGAGCTTTTCCAGCAATTTCTGTTTTTGTGCAAAAGTATGTTCCTCAGGCCCATAAGTGGCTCCGTTACCATTAAGCCAATCATTTATCACGGAGTAGCATACTTCTAGTAGATTGCTATATTTCAAGGGATCACACCATAAGTTAGAGTATGATACCATTACATTTTCATTTATTGATTGATTGATTTCTTTATTGTCACATGTACCGAAGTACAGTGAAAAGCAGTACAGGCAGATCATAATAAGCAAGGATGTACAGATCAAAAAGACTCAGACAGCGGCATACAGGTTACTTTGCACAGGATGTGCACGAGGCAAGATCAACATTATTTCAAGTTAGAGAGTCCATTCATCAGTCTAATAATGGCCAGGAAGAAACTGTTTCTGAACCTGCTGGTGCATGTGTTCAGGCTTCTATATCATCTGCCTGATGGAAGAGATTGTAGGAGATCATTACCGGGGTGCAATGGATCTTTGATGATGACAGTGACAGTGAGCCATGTAAATAGAGTCCATGGATGGAAAGTTGGTTTGCGGGCTTGTCTGGACTGTGCACATCACCTTGTGTAGTTTCTTACGGTCTTGTTGCTATACAGTGCAGTTACTATACCAGGGCATTATGCACCCGATCAGTATGCTTTCAATGGTGCACTTGTAGATGATGGTGAGAGTTCTTATGGACATGCCAAATCTCCTGAGGCACCTGAGGAAGAAGAGATGGTGTTGTGCCTTCTTGACCATTGCATCTACTTGGGAAATCCAGGACAGGTTGTCGGTTATCATCACTCGGAGGAATTTGATGCTCTCGACTCTCTCAATCTCAGTTCTGTTGATGCAGATGTTGATGCATTCTCCTCCTTCCTTTCTCAAGTCAATGACCAGTTCTTTAGTTTTGCCGATGTTGTTCTCATTGCACTCTGTCACCAAGCCCTCTATTTCCCTTCTGTATTTTGACTCATTGTTCTTAAATAACCGTCTAACTATGTGGTGTTGTCAGTGAACTTGTAGATGGCATTCATTTAGAATTTGGCAACACGGTCGTGGGTATACTGGGAGTAGAGAGGGGGCTGAGGTCGCAACCTTGTGGGGCTCCAGTGTTAAGTTTTCAGCTCACACGCATTGGAACATAGGGTCAGGAATAGGCCATTAAGCCCCTTGAGATCATGCCTGACTTGTGGGCTGAGGTCTATTTACTTGCTTTTGGCCGATATCCCTTAATATCTTTGCTGAACAAAAAATTGTCTATCAAAGATTTAAAACTAACAACTGATCTAGCATCAACTGCAATTTGTGGATGAGAGTTCCAAACATCAATCACCTATTGTGTGTAGAAGTGCTTTCTAACATCTCTCTTGAAATTCTCAGACTCTGTCCCCTAGTCCTAGAATCTTCAAATGGAGGAAATTGTTTATCTCTATCTACTGTATTCGCAGATATAATTTCCACATGACCATCATTTACGCAGGGATATCTGGTTAGTTTTGATGAGCGTAAGCTGATGAAACGTGGCAACCGGAATTCCCCAGGAATCTTATGCGGGGCACTTGGCTTTTCATCATACATGCTACTGACTTGGATGACTAGGACGTCATGTATATCAAACTGTAGGCAGCACTAAGTTAGAAGGCAGAGTCAGTTGTGTAGACAGGAGAAGATACAAAGGAACATAGACAGAAGATGTTAGTGGCTGGTAAGAAGAAAGACTTACATTAGTATGATGCATTTCCTGACCCGAGGAGCTCAGAAAGCACTTTACAACAATGGCTACACTTCAAATGTAAACAACCGACTGTAAAGTAGGAAAGGTGACAGCCAATTCCTTGGGTCAAAATGTTCTGGAACTCCCCTTCTAACAGCCCAATGGATATACCTACCCCCACAATGCACCGCAGCAGAGTCTTGGTTCATGCCTCAGCTGAAAGACGGCAGCTCTAACATTGCAGCACTCTTTTAATACTGAAGTGTCATCCAAGCCGTTTGTGATTAAATCTCTAGAGTGGGGCTTTAAAGCACAATCTAGCAAACTCAGAAGCGAGTGTGCTCTCAACTGAGCCACAGTGGGCTCATCAATGTGAAGAAATATCTTTTCATCTATTTTGAACCTAACAAAATCAGAATTGAAATATTTTCTTAATAGCGAGACACTAGGAGTTGCGGAGAAACAAAGGGATTTAGATGTTGACATACACAAATCACGAGGAGCTACTGCATGCCGCACAGAAGTAATTGAAAAGGCTAATAACCTCATGGCTTTTATCTCATGGGACTTGCAAGTCAGTGCTTATTTTAGACTTTCATCGTAAGCAAGCATCACTGGCAAGACCATCATTTATTGTCTATCCCGAACTGTCCTTGAGAAGCTGATGACGAGCTGCTTTCTTGAACCTGCTGTGTACTTCAATCCAATGCATGCCTTACTATTTCGAGCAAACCAAGCACATTGAGACAGGTTCCAGAGAAATCAATTGCTGCATCTTTGACCGAAGCAAACTCACAGCTTGCCATTCACCCATTATCCAGCCCAACCTGCATGAAACTGCCTCAGAAAATCTGTTATTCACATCACCTTTGAGCTAAGGTCAGAGATAACCCTTAATGCCTTATGAATTGAAGAAGCCTGAAACTCCTGGACAAAAAGCGAAGCCTTCATTTTAAAATTCTCAACTTTATTTCCAAATGGCTCTCTGACCTCAGTCCTTTCCAAGTGGGTAATCTCCTCTCACCTCACAACCCTCTAAGTTATCAGTACTTATCTAATAGTGGCCCCTCAAAGATTCCTGATTTTCATTATGAAGCCATGTCTTCAATTGCCTTGATCTTAAGTTCTGAAACTTTCCCAAATTCCTATCCCAAACCTCTCCAACTCGCTTTATTCATCTAAAACATGTTTTTAGCAGTATGCCCTAATATTGCCTTATATACACAGTAACTTCCAGTGCTTCAGAATGGTGCCATGCTGTGCCCTGAATGTTTTATTACACTGAAGACACAATACATAATTTAAACTGATGTTACTGAATCCCTTTTCATCGCAGAAATAGACAGTAAAAAGTCACATGGTGATAGAGACACATCATATCACGGGTTTAGAAAGTCATGGAGTCAGAGAGGTCTACAACATGGAAACAGGCCTGTCGGTTACACTCGTCCATGCCGCCCAGTTTTTGTCATTAAACCAGTCCCAATTTCCTGCAGTTGGTTCATATCCCTCCATGACTATCCCATCCATGTACCTGTCCAAATTTTCCTTAAACGAACAAAATTGTACTCACTTCCAACACTACTTCTGACACTCGCCACACTCTGTGTGAAACATTTGGCCCTCTGGACACTTTTGTCTCTCTCCCCTCTCACCTTAAACCTATACCCTCTAGTTTTAGACTTCATTACCAGGGAGAAAAGTTGTTGGCCATCCACTTTATGGAAGCAGGTTCATGCAGTTCTAAACAGGTTCATGACTTTCTCTTAAATCTGCTGAGCTTCTGGAAGAACCTCCATAAGCTTAAATTTGAAAGTGCAATATTAATCTAACAACATAGTTTGCCCCGTGCTGTTGGTTTATATCAATTAATTAAAATGAGGGCATGAGCAGGTCAACAGGACTTTCAATTCCTCTCATCCAGACATACAACACCCACTCATGATTGATTCTCATGTTGGCGAATGGGACAAGAAGAGATCAATTCGGAGAAACATCAGTGGGATTTCTCTTCAACAGCCTCTGGTAATTTCAGCATGCCTCTGGGAAAGCATTGACACCCATTACCTAGCAGCTCAACTTACTGGCAACTTGCTAATGGAAATGTGGATATTTCTCAGGAACTTCTAACGTTCCCTTCTTAGAGCTACCAGTGATAGAGCTACTCTGTCATTCACCATTTGCACTCTTACCCCGAGCCGTAAAGTCGTGGGTCCAGATACTTGAAAACACAATAATTTAGGCTGACATTTTGGTGCAGTGCTCAGGAAGGACCTCACTGCCTGAGGTGCCCTCATTGAGATGAAACATTAAACTGAGGCTCTGATTGTCATCTCAGATGGATGTCAGCCTGCCCGCGACACTATTTTGATGTGCTCCAGTAAACTAATGTGCCAATGAAGCAAAGGTCATGTGAGAAAATGCTTTGTAACACAGTGAGGAGTTAGATTTAACGGAGGCATTCAGGAGGGCTTGGGTGATAGTCTGAATACAAATAGGGGGCAGGGTTGTGGGAAAAATGACAGGAGATTAGTATGAGGTGATAGATGGTGACACAATGGGCCGTCTCCTGCACCAGAACAATCCTGCCATTCCGTGATTTACCTTTCCATCAACAACAATGGAAGAAATCAGGTGGGTTATTGGTACCTTCTAGTTTGTGGGAACTTGCTGTGGGCAAATTGGTTGCCATGATTCCTCCATTAAAGCAATGACTACACTTTAAAAGTACTTCATTAGCTGTTAATACTTTGGGACAGCTAAGGATATGAACGGCACTACAGAAGTGCAACTCTTTCTTCTTTTAATTGGAGGAGGGGGAAGAGCACTCAATGCCTAATTGTAAGGCTGGGCATTATGTAGGACAGTACCTGCCCACCCATGCTTCTGATGAGTCATTGGCCCCTCTGCCCCAAGAGGTTTCTGATGAAGGGCTTTTGTCTGAAATGTCGATTTTCCTGCTCCTCGGATGCTGCCTGACCCGCTGTGCTTTTCAAGCACCACTCTAATCTTGACTCCCCTCTGCCCCAAGAGCCAAATCTGAGAAATCCCAGGCTTGCAATACCCCTCCTAGACTCCTTCCTGGAGCGTGCATGGTGGGACTCATACTCCTGGGGTTTTGATTCCGGGGAAAAGCATGCCAGTGGGCACACCACCACCTAACTGGCGCATGGTTCAGCAGGTCCTCCCTATTGTAGCACAAGGGAAGAGCTCCAATGTTCCAGCAAGATTTTGCCCAGAGCCACCACCACTGATACTAACCTTTCTGTTCTAGATTAGCAAAATGAAAATACCACCATTTGCTCTGGTTAGATCTTAACCTGCTCCCCTGAATTATTCACCCATCCAGTAACATACCCACTAACCTACTGCAACCATCTTCTAGTCATTGCGAGGTCCAATTTTAAAAAGCTGAAGCTAGACCCAGCCATTTTAAAAATATATTCTGAAATTGCAGCTTCTAAACAATAAAACAGTCCCTCAGCAGCATTGCTGCACTTTCTTCAATCTACAGCTAAGATTGCGAACTAGAGTACATGTATAGCCTGGTGATTACCATGAATCAAGTCTAAATCCACTCCAGGATGAAGTCGGGGAGAAGGATAATAAATCAGCAAAATAGAAAGCAAACCAATGCCAGGAATGTGCAGTGATTCTCTCCAAATGCAATAAGCTTCTTGTTTGGAGGTAGTACAACCTGAATGAACAGTGGCAGTAATATATATCTAAAAATTGATTTAAATCTATGTATGCTGCACAAAATCATTCCCTGCCAATTTATTACAGTCCATCCTTCTATCTCGACAATAAATGCTCTGTTTCTACATTGTTGTGGCCACACTGTTTGCACAGATATTCAGATCAATCCATCTATCTGGCTGTATAAACATCACTCTCTCCAATATGCAGAGAGAGCACACACGTTTGTGATTTACCTCAGTGCTTTAAAGAATGTCCAATGAATAGTTTAACAGAAGAATCAGGAGATGTTTGGGATACAGTTATGCTTTGCCCTCATTGCTCTGATGAACATTTATCCCTCAGCCAATATCACTTTAGACAGATTATCTGATCATTATCTCAGTGCTGTTTATGGAATCTTACTGTATACAAATTAGCTGCTGTACTTCATTGTGCAGTGCATGAGAGCCATAGAAAACAGGAGCAGGATCTGGCTATATAGCCCTAGTAGGCTAGATTAGAGTGGTGCTGGAAAAGCACAGCATCCGAAGAGCAGGAAAATGGATGTTTCGGGCATAAGCCCTTCATCAGGAAGGGCTTTTACCTATATAGCCCGAGGAGCCCATTCTGCCATGCAATGAGATCATGGCTGATCTTTAATTTGGGACGCCATGTTCCAACACTATCAAATATGTCTTAATATCATTCATGATTAGAAAGGTATCAATTTCTCTTTGCACAGAACATAGAGCAGTAAAGCGTAGGAATGGGCCCTTCGGCCCATGATGCTGTGTCGAACATGATACCAAATTGAACTAATCCCTTCTGCCTGTCCCTGGTCCGTATCCCTCCATTCATTGCATATTCATTTGCTTATCTGAAAGTCCCCTAAATTGCCCTATTGTATCTCCTCCCACCACCATCCCCAGTAGCGCATTCCAGACTCTGACCACACTCTGTCTAAAAAAGCCTGCCCCTCACATTTCCTCGGAACTTCCCCCCTCTCACCTTAAATGCACGCTCCTATTTCTTCCTGCTGGCATTGAGCGGTGAGGGAGTGCCTGGTCACATCCATGCCGTCCCCCAAAAACCCACCCCTTCCCTCCTAACACCTTCTCCTGTCAAAGGAGCCTTCTATATCCATCAAAGATTCACCTGCACTTCCACAAATGTCATTTACTGTATCTGTTGCTCCTGATGTGGTCTCCTTTACATTGGGAAGTCTGGACGCCTTCTCGCAGAGCACTTTAGGGAAATCTCTGAGATACCCGCACCAATCAACCCCACCTCCCAGTGGCCAAACATTTCAACTCCCCCTCCCACTCTGCTGAGGACACGATGGTCCTGGGCCTCCTCCACTGCCACTCCCTCTACACGCGACGCCTGGAGGAAGAGCACCTCATCTTCCGTCTCGGAACACTTCATCCCCAGGCCATCAATGTGGACTTCACCAGTTTCCTCATTTCCCCTTGACCCACCTTACCCCAGTTCCAAACTTCCAGCTCAGCACCATCCTCATGACCTGTCCCATCTGTCAATCTTCCTTCCCACCTATCCGCTCCACCCTCCTCTCCGACCTATCACCTTTATCCCCATCTCCATCAACCTATTGCACTCTCAACTACCTTCCCCCCAACTGCAATCCCTCCCATTTATGTCTCCACCCCGAGGCTTCCAGCCTCATTCCTGATGAAGGTCTCCCGCCCGAAACGTCGAATTTCCTACTCCTGAGATGCTGCTATGTAGAGGGAGTGACTTGCTGTGCTTTTCCACACCACTCTAATCTATACTCTACGTGCAGCCTAACTAAAGTCTTAAAAAGCTGCAACACGACATCCTGATTCTTGTACTCAATTCCCTGACTTGGCACATTGAATTTATTCAATGGCTGACTCTTCTGGGTCAGGGAATTCCAATGATCCATCAACTCTCTGAGTGAAGAAGTTCATCCTCATCTCAGTCCTAATGGCCTACCTCTAACTCTGAGACATTGTGCCCTGCTTCTAGATCCCCCTAACCCTTAACCCAAGCTTGGGTAAATCCCTTTCTGTTTATCCCTTTAAAAATGCTTTAGATATTAATGAGATCACGTCTCATTCTACAGAAACTCAAAGCTGGTACAATTACAACACTTAAAAGGAATTTAGATGGTATATAAATTGCAAGAGCAAAGAGGGATGTAAGACAATAAGACAGAGGAACAGAAATTAGGCCAATCAACCTTTCAAGTCTGCTGTGCCGTTCAGTCTTGAAGAAGGGTCACACCCAAAATGTCGGCTTCTCCACCTCTTGACGCTGCCTGGCTTACTGTGTTCTTTCAGCCTCCTGCCTGTTTACTTTGGATTCCAATAACTGCAGTTATTTTTATCATTGCCATTCAATCATGACTGGTAAGTTTCTCAACCCCCATTCTCCTCATAATCCTTGATCCCCTTGATACTCAAGAACCTAGCTATCTTTGTCTTAAATATACTCAATGCACTGGCCTCCACGGCCTTCTGTGGCAATGAATTCCATAGATTCACCACTCTCTGGCTGAAGAAGTTTGTCCTTCACTCTGAGATATGAGCCAACTGCTGACAAATGGGACCAGATTAGTTTAGGATATCTGGTTGGCATGGATGAGTTGGACCGAAGGGTCTGTTTCTGTGTTGTACATTTCTATGACTTTACTTCTCTGTTTGTAAACCATCTAGGGGCATCCAGAGGTTGGGAAAAGAGCCAAAGATATGCGGTTTTTGGCAAGAAATTACAAAATTGACAGAAATTTGAAATTTTGCAGATATGACAAAATTTGATAGATTTGTATAAAGTGGCTTTATAAACAGAAAGCTTTTCTGAGCTGAATATTGGGAATAACCGAAATAACAGAGAAACAGGATTGTTTTTGCAGGCTCCTGAGACAGCAAATGGGCCTCAGTTTAACACCCCATTGACACCTCTGACAGTGCAGCACTCCCTCAATCTAATATTTGTTCTCAGGCTACTATATGACCACCACAAGCGATAAATTTAATTCCTGAAACAGTATTCTGATTTTATTATTCAGGGTGAGGGAGGTGAATTAATTTGTCAGCAAAAGTTGGACAATTGTGAAGACA
This sequence comes from Chiloscyllium plagiosum, assembly GCF_004010195.1. Classification (NCBI taxonomy): domain Eukaryota; kingdom Metazoa; phylum Chordata; class Chondrichthyes; order Orectolobiformes; family Hemiscylliidae; genus Chiloscyllium; species Chiloscyllium plagiosum. The sequence goes on from NC_057716.1 coordinate 97,652,275, forward strand.
GGATGGCATGGGCAGGTTGGTACAATGGGTTGTGCACCCCTTGTCTGCGTGGGTTTCCTCCGGGTGCTCCGGTTTCCTCCCACAATCCAAAAATGTGCAGGTTAGGTGAATTGGCCATGCTAAATTGCCCATAGTGTTAGGTGAAGGGATAAATGTAGGGGAATGGGTCTGGGTGGGTTGCTCTTCGGAGGGTCGGTGTGGACTTGTTGGACCGTAGGTCCTGTTTCCACACTGTAAGTAATCTAAATCTAAATCTAAATCTAAATCTAAATCATCTAAGAGTGTGGTACTGGAAAAGCACAGCTAGTCAGGCAGCATCTGAGGAGCAGGAAAATTGATGTTTCGGGCATTAGCTCTTCATCCCCGTGTCTGCGTGGGTTTCCTCCGGGTGCTCCGGTTTCCTCCCACAATCCAAAAATGTGCAGGTTAGGTGAATTGGCCATGCTAAATTGCCCATAGTGTTAGGTGAAGGGATAAATGTAGGGGAATGGGTCTGGGTGGGTTGCTCTTCGGAGGGTCGGTGTGGACTTGTTGGACCGTAGGTCCTGTTTCCACACTGTAAGTAATCTAAATCTAAATCTAAATCTAAATCTAAATCTAAATCATCTAAGAGTGTGGTACTGGAAAAGCACAGCTAGTCAGGCAGCATCTGAGGAGCAGGAAAATTGATGTTTCGGGCATTAGCTCTTCATCAGGAACGCATTCACCCTGTCAATTCTCCTGCCCCATTCCTCTTAAAGGGTTTATGCCCAAAATGTCGATTCTTCTGCTCCTCAGATGCTGCCTGACTGGCTGTGCTTTTTCAGCACCACATTCTCAACTCTGTTCTCCAACATCTGCAGTCCTCACTTTCTCCAAGTAGAGCCAAAGGTCCTGGTTCCATGCTGTATACCTTGATAACTCTTTGACAGGTTGGCCCTGTACCCATCAGAGTTTAGAAGGATGGGAGGTGATCTTATTGAGACACATAGGTCTTGAAGGGATTTGACAGGGTGAATGCTGATGGGACAGACTGGAACTGGGAGGCATGGTCTAAGAGGTTTCCCATTTTAAGACTGAGATGAGGAGAAATGCATTCTCTCAGCGGGTCTGACTCTTTGAAAATCACTTTCCCAGTGGAGGTAATTACTAATTATCTTCAAAGCAGAGGTAAATAGAGTCTTGACTAACAAGTGAGTCAAATGTTACCGAGGGCAGATCGGAAAGCAGAGTTGAGGTTACCACCATCATCCAGTTGAAAGGTGGAGCAGACTCAAGGGGCTGAATGGTCTACTCTTGAAGCTAATTCCTAATAGAAAACTTTCCTGAAACTTTCAAATGGGAAGATATGGAAACAGCAACATTTTAAGTAAAAACAGTATGCGGCATTCACTTTGGACATTCATTAAATTAATGAAGTCATTTCCAGATAGGAATGTAATCTTCGAGAACACACCAGCAAGTTAATTCTCCTGATAAACACAATGGCAGTAACTACACTCAGTAGCACTCGTGAAAAGCATCCACAACGTTCTACGGAAATTAAAAAGTAATTCAACCATCGCCTCCCTCTTTATTGGCTCCCTGACTGATACCGGCAAATATACCGTGAATATTCAGGTTTCACACTGGGCTTATTATTGTTAATATAATTGAGAGTCTCCTACATCCATTAGCAAAATAATGCATCTTCAACTAGACCTTTCAAGAAACTTGTTATTACAAATGCACGCTGTGGCTAATTACAATCACAGTTTTACAGAAGAGCTCAGGGTTGCACAGATAATGCTTCTCAGGTTAAAGATATTGCTTTATCACAAAACTTAATAGACAGTTCATACTTCATGCATGTAGCCAAATTACAAGGGCAAAAATATTAATTCTCACAACTTTAATGTTACCTGTGCCGTACTTATGGGGTATTCTTGTCACAAGGTGAAGCACATTATGTAGGTAAAACAAATAACTGCCAATGCTGGAAATCTGAAACGAAAACAGAAGTTGCTGGAGAGATTCAGCTGCCGAGCAGCATCTGTGCAGAGAAATTAGAATTCCTGTTTCACATTCAGTGAGCCTGCTTCAGGACAGTTCTGGACTCGAAACATTAAGTCTGCTTTTTCTCCTTAGATGCTGCCACATTATGTAGGCCGTGGATTCAAATGTGAATTTGTCTGTGACCCTTCCCATGCTCAGCTCTCTAGACTGCAAAGCTCTGAAATATATATTCCTCCAAATCTGACCTCCTGCAAATACTCTGCATTGGGGGCCATGTATTCAGCTATCTGAGCCCTCAGATCTGAAATGTCTCCCTAAATCTCCCCAACTCCTCTTCAGGAAGGCTTTTGGTAAACTCTCCTAATATTTGGAAAGGCAAGGACTGATTAGGGATAGTCAGCAAGGCTTTATGCGTGGGAAATCATGATTGAAGTGACAAAGAGGATTGATGAGGGCAGAGTGGTAGATGTGATCTATATAGACTTCAGTAAGGCGTTCAACAAGGTTCCCCATGGGAGACTGGTGAGCAAGGTTAGATCACATGGAATACAGGGAGAACTCGCCATTTGGATTGGGTTGGGATATCTGGTCGGTACGGATGAATTGGACTGAAGGGTCTGTTTCCGTGCTGTACATTTCTATGACTCTATGACTCTAATATGTACGACATGGTCGTGTTGTGTGTACATTTTTGTTTTCAAGGCAGTTGTGAAACACTTTCAGACATTGTGCCGGATAAAAGGCATGACCAAAATGCAAGTGTGGATGCTGTCATTGTTCTAAGGACTTGAACACACAATCTGTACTGACACATTTGTGGAGCACTTAGGGGTGGCCTCACATGCCAGGGATCTCTGTTTTGAATGAAATGCTGAGGGGAGTCTGTTTGCCCACTCAAGTGGATGTAAAATATCCCATTGTGCTACTTCAATGAAGCTCGGGGAGCTTTCCTCAGTGACCCAGTTATTAGCCATCCCTGAACTGGCATCACTTAAAAGACATCATTTTATTGCAGTTTGTGGGACCATGCTCCATCCAGACAAAAGCTTCCATCATTGAAAATTCACAGGTCAACCCAAATTATGGTACCTCCAAACTGCCATTAATGTTTCCCAACATTTATTTGTCTGTTAGTCTCCATGGGCACAGATAGAATGTCAATGGAACTCTGTCAAGTGGCTTTTATACTTAATATGAACAATTAAAAACCCGTTTAATCACAAAATGCATCGTAGTCAGGTCCAATAATATTTTCTTACAATGCCCATGCACACTCACATTCGAGCTGGGATCATTAGACAATAAACTGAACTCTTCCAACCTTTCCTCTACTCACTGAGACAGGCTACAATCAACTACAGCACCTTTCCTTCACAGAGCACCAAAATCCCAACAGAGAAGGATGGAAGTGGGAAACTCCCTTCCTGTCTCATTCATGTCACTTTTCTGCTTGCATGATAATAACAAAAATGGACTTGAGATTCTTCTGGACCCACAGGTTCAAATCCCACCACTGGAGCTAGTGTCAAAGAATGCAATCTGAAAGATTACCAATTTTCACAAATTAATGTCCTTCAGAGAAGGAATCTGCCGTCCTTACCTGGTCTGGCCGACATGTGACTCTAGGCCCTCAGTAATGCGGTTGACTCTTAACTACTGTCTAAAATGACCTCAACCCGACCAGTCTCAAGAGAATCTAGGAAGGGCAACAAATGTTGGTTTTGTCAACAATACCCCCATTCCATGAAAGAAATAAATAAAGAATATGGGAGCATGAGTAATCCTTTAACTCTTTTAGCCTCCACAAAATAATGGCTGATCTGGATCTGGGCCTGTAATCATTGGGCTTCATGGGAATGAGGAGTAACCTTTATGAAACATGCAAGATTCTTAGGGGTCTTGACAGGGTAGATGCAGCAATAATTTGAAGATGCTGGTGTTGGACTGGGGTATTGAAAATCACACAACACCAGGTTATAGTCCAACAGGTTTAATTGGAAGCGCTAGCTTTGGGTGCATTGCTTCTTCATCAGGTGGTTGTGGAGTATAAGATTGTAAGACACAGAATTTATAGCAAAAGTTTATTGGTCAGAGTACTGAGTACAGGAGTTGGGAGGTCATGTTGCGGGTATAAAGGACATTGGTTAGGCCACTGTTGGAATATTGTGTGCAATTCTGGTCTCCTTCCCATCGGAAAGATGTTGTGAAACTTGAAAGGGTTCAGAAAAGATTGACAAGGATGTTGCCAGGGTTGGAGGATTTGAGTTATAGTGAGAGGCTGAATAGCCTGGGGCTGTTTTCCTGGAGCATCGGAGGCTGAGGGGTTACCTTATAGAGGTTTACAAAATTATGAGGGGCATGGATAGGATAAATGGACAAAGTCTTTCCCCAGGGGTGGGGGAGTCCAGAACTAGAGGGCATAGGTTTAGGGTGAGAGGGGAATGATATAAAAGAGACCTCAGGGGCAACTTTTTCACACAGAGGGTGGTACATGTATGGAATGAGCTGCCAGAGGAAGTGGTGGAGGCCGGTACAATTGCAACATTTAAGAGGCATTTGGATGGGTATATGAATAGGAAGGGTTTGGAGGGATATGGGCTAGGTGCTGGCAGGTGGGACTAGATTGGGTTGAGATATCTGGTCAGCATGGACGGGTTGGACTGAAGGGTCTGTTTCCATGCTGTACATCTCTATAACTCTATGACTCTAAATTCTGTGTCTTACAATTGTATACTCCACAACCACCTGAAGAAGGAGCAGTGCTCCAAAAGCTAGTGCTTCCAAATAAACCTGTTGGTCTATACCCTGGTGTTGTGTGATTTTCAACTGGATGCAGCAAGGTTGTTTCCCTTTGTGGGAAAGACTAGAACCTAGGGGCGTGATCTGAGACTTAACGGATCATGCATTTAAGACAGAGATGAAGAGGAACTTATTCTCTCGGAGGGTAGCGAATCTATGGAATTCTTTACAAAAGAAGACTGCTGAAGCTGGACCATTAAGAATATTCAAGACTGAGACAGATCTTTAATCAGTAAGGGAATCAAGGGTGATGGGGGTAAGACAGGAAAGTAGAGTTGAGGATTATCAGAGCTGCCATGATCTCATGAATGGCAGAACAGTTACAGCTGGCAGTCTGCCATGGTCATAGTCAAATTTTCTCAAAGAATCTTCTGTTCCTCATCTCACTAATTATGTACCTGGCTTTTCTGAGACCCATCTCATGGAATTGTGGGCAGGAGATATAATAAGGGAATCAAGTGTGATGGGGGTAAGGCAGGAATGAGGAGATCACGCTGATCAGATCCTCCATGATCTCATTAAATAGTGGCACAGACTCAGTGGGTTGAATAGTCTACTTCTGCTCCTATGCCTCATGGTTATATTCTCCATAACCCCTGACTCCTTTGTTTATCAAAAAAAACAACCCAACCTTGAATGTGCTCTGCATTTTAAAAGGCAGCCGCATTCTGGGTAACTCGTTATCTGCACGCTTCTTATCTACATTTTCAGGTTTTTTGTTAACTGACTAATTACTTGGCTGTTATGGTCACAAGCGCGGTAAAATTCCCCTGTTTTGTTTTCTGATCAATAATTTCACTGTTGCTGTATATAACTGACATTCCAGCAAGTGAACTCTTTCATTGAATATCTGTCTTTGATTGGGTGCCAGTTAATGTCCTGCTGCTACAGAAACCCCACTTAAAAATGATGTACACTCTAATGTTTCCACTTGCAGAGCTAACTGTTTTCAGGGCACTTGATATCATCTGATTACAGCCTGCTGAAATATTTGGAATTGTGCAATAGTACAACTTTAATTTGGACTTTGATTATTTTGTCTCGAAACAGACCATTGGTCGACACTATTTTTGCATTAACATCACTAATTAACAAGCAAAGATGAAAGATCAATACACTATGATATCAAGAGCATTCCTTGTTAATTTTATGACTCATATCCTCACCAGTCACATGGAAGATCAGGGATGCATTCCTCCAATAGACTGAGGCTTGGAGTGCACCCGTAACCCTGGGGCCAGAGACTTGGGTTCAAATCTTATGTCAGGATATGATGAAGGCATGCCCTAACATATCTGAACTGTTTTTGTTGAAGAGATATCAATGTTATTGTACTATTTGTAAGATCATAGGAAGGAAATCAGGAACAGGGGAAGATTGTTCAACTCCAAACAGTCTGTTCCACTACTTTATCAGATCCTGGCCAATATGTATCTTAACTCCATTTACTTAGTAAATGTGTTAATAACACTTAATAATATTGTCGAAAAAAACCTCTGTCAAAGTCAGATTTTCAGTTTTCATTGACTTAGCTTTTTGAGGAAGAGAGTTCGAGATTTCCATTCCTGTTTGTACAGAGAAGTATTTTACAACATCGTCCTGAACATTCTAGCTTTATGTTCAAGGTCGTGACTCCCTGTTCTCAACTCCCCTTATATTTTCCTCGCTTACTCTCTCACGGGATGTAACCATGACAGGCTCTTGAACTGAGTGGCTTCCCAAATGTTTTATAGAGTGCAGTTAAGAGTCAACTACATTGCAGTCAGTCACCTGAAGGCTAGATCAGGTAAAGGTGACAGATTTCTTACATTAAGGGGCATTAGCTTTCACAATTTTTTTTTATACTCCTTGATCTACAAAATCACGAGGGGCGTGAATAGGGTGAATACCCCAGGGTAGGGGAGTCCAAAACTAGATGGCATTGGTTTAAGGTGAGTGGGGAATGATTTTATAGAGACCTGAGGGGCAGAGGTTGGTGCGTATCTTGAAAGAGCAGTCGGAGGAAGTGGTGGAGGCTGGTACAATTACAGCATTTAAAAGACATCTGAATGGGTATATGAATAGGAAGGGTTTAGAGGGATATCGGTCAAATGCTGGCAAATAGGACTAGATCAGTTTAGGATACCTGATTGGCATGAAAAAGTTGGACCAAAGGGTCTGTTTCCATGCTAAACAAGTCTATGAGGCAAACTCACGGAGCATTGTGGTGGCTCACCGTGCCAGGAATCTGGGTTCGATTCCTGCCTCAGGCGACTGTCTGTGTGGAGTTTGCACATTCTCCCCATGTCTGCGTGGGCTTTCTCCGGGCCCTCCGGTTTCTTCCCACAGTCCAAAGGATGTGCAGGTTAGGTGAATTGGCCGTGCTAAATTGCCCATTGTGTTTGGTGCATTACTCAGGGGTAAATGTAGGAGTGGGTGGGCTCCTCTTCAGAGGGTTGGTGTGGATTGTTGGACTGAAGGGCCTGTTCCCATACTGTAGGGAATCTAATCTAATCTCATGACTATGGCGAACTTTATATTCCTGAGTTATTAATTGATTTTAAATTTCACTAACATACATGTCGGATCTTTTTTACAAAATGTGATCATGGAATATGGGTGCCCTGGAGAGGCAAGCAATTATTGCCCATCAATAATGTTCAGAGTCAACTATCTAGCTGTGAGACTGGAGTCCCATGCAGGCCAGACCAGGCAAGGATAGCGCATTCCTTTCCCAAAAGGACATTAGTGAACGAGATGAGTTTTTTCCACTGACAATCAACAAGTGGTTGCCAGCTTTTCAGTCAAATTCAAATTTTACCACATTCCCTGATGGGATTTGAAGCTATCAGCCTGACCCTCTAATCACTTGTCTGGTGATATTAACACAATGCCACTCTTTCTTCTTCATCAATCTTATAATCTCCTTTAATCATCTTAAAGGATTCAATTAAATCCTCAACCTTCAGTATACCCTTTCTGAGGTGACGTGCGCAGAACTGAACACTGTATTCTATCTGAGGACTAAATGCAGCTCCTCACAGCTATAACCCTCTATTGCACCTATACCTCTGGATGATGTGATTAATTATTTCCGTAAGCTCTGGAGAACTCAGTGTCCCAGCAAACTTACTGGCTGATACATCAAGGTGTTCATAACTGATGCACATTGATGAATCAGCTACCGACTGAGTGACAATATTTAAGATTAGATTACCTACAGTGTGGAAACAGGCCCCTTGGCCCAACAAGTCCACACCGACCCTCCAAAGAGTAACCACTCAGACTCATTCCCCCTAACCAATGCACCTAACTCTACAGGCAATTTAGCATGACTAATTCACCTAACCTGCACATTTTTGGATTGTGGGAGGAAACAGGAGCACCCAGAGGAAACCCACGCAGACACGGGGAGAATGTGAAAACTCCACACAGTCACCGAGGCTGGAATTAGATTAGATTAGATTAGATTAGATTACTTTACAGTGTGGAAACAGGCCCTTCGGGCACCCAGAGGAAACCCACGCAGACACGGGGAGAATGTGAAAACTCCACACAGTCACCGAGGCTGGAATTGAACCCGGGTCCCTGATGCTGTGAGGCAGCTGTGCTAACCACTGAGCCACCGTGCCGCCCTCAATATAACAGGGCATGAGCTGTAAAAGATCTCTCTGTGACTCAGCAAAATTTACCTGCTCCTTTTTCTACCTCCACTGTGTATCTCAGCATCTCAGGCAAGGCCTGAGTTGAGCCTTGCTGCTCCCAGGATGTCCAGCTCTCTTCACATTCCCTCCAGCCTTGATCCGAATGGGGCACTTCTGCATTCAGCCTGGAGCAATGTCACCCTGGCAGGATCATAGAATCACTACATTGCAGAAGCCGGCTATCCAGCCCATGGAGTCTGCGCCAACCCATCAGGGCATCCCACTGAGAACAGCACCCGCTCCCAACACTATCCATGTCACCCTTCATTTCCCAAGGTGAATCTACATATCCTGTATGTCCCTAGATGCTCGGGACATTTCAGTATGACCAATCTTTGGACTGTAGGAGGAAACCTGAGCACATGGAACAAACCTGAAGTCAGGTGAATTAGCCATGCTAAATTGCCCACAGGGTTCAGGTATGTGTTGATTAGATGCATTAGTTAGTGAAAATGCAGAGTAGTAGGGTCTGCGTGGGTTACTCTTCAGAGGGTCGGTGTGGATTGTTGGGCCAAATGGCCTGTTTCCACTTGGGGGGATTCTATGATATAAACCCAAGCAGCCATGGGAGAACATGCAAACTCCACACAGGCTGCCACCCAAGGCAGGAATCGAACGCAGGCCCCTGGCAGTGGGAGGCAGCAGTGCTAACCACTGTGCTGTCCCAACGAGTGTTTGAGGTACAAATTCCAACAACTGGCTTGGATTATACTTTGGGCCAGAATTTATTCAGTAGCAGCATTCAGTATGGCAAGAGACTATTCATATTCCACATCCCATGAATGAAACAAAATGCCCCTTGCAAGAATAGACTACAACTGAGCAGAACGAAGACCAAGTTACATAGTGGCAAAGAACTAAAGAGAACACGAGAAGAACCTGTATCCCATTTGGCACAGTACAGATACCACCAGGTGTGTGGGTTCAATTCATAGACCAGCTGTCATTACTATGAAAGTCCTGCTTTCTCAACCTCAGGAATCGTGACCCTTGGGTGAAACTCACCCCCAGTCAGCTCTGTTTAATGAAAGAGCAGCCCAATGGTCCTCCCGGACTATAGTAATGACTTAAACAAAAGACCTGGGTAATGCAGTGGGTAGTGTTGCAGCCTCTAAGACAGGAGCTCCATGTTTGAATTCTATCTCAATAGTTAGTGGCCAGAGAAGGAGCATTTACAATGCAGCCAAACAAGTTGACGATTAACCTGCAAATCCCACCCCCCACCACCCAACATATACTCACAGGAGGCAGTAAGAACAGGAGAAATTCCTGGTCCACCGCATAATGGGAAGAACGTTGGGAGCTCCTGTTCTCTGTAGCTCCTGACAATACATGCATGCTGAGATACACATGGCTGCAGCAACTCAGATTGATTGATTTGTAACCTACCATTACTTTAACTCACTAACAAATTCAATCCATCAAATGCACTGGCTGGAACAATGGTGTCAATTTTCACTCCAAATACACAATTGCACGTTAAACCTCCGAACAGCAATATATTTTTACACCTCTTGGTAGATGGAAACTGTAGTTTTTTCAGGGTATGACTTATTTACCTTCTCAATCTACAGAATTCCTAGCACAAACTATGAACATGTTGATTACACTCCTGTTCTTTCATCGATATTATTAAATGGTACCATTTATAGCTAGAATCGCAATGTGAAAATCAATTATTTATCTCTGTGTCAGAAAACCATCAACTCTTAAGGAATAAGATACAGGAAATTTTTGGATGCTGGAGCTGTCATATAGATGTACAGCATGGAAATATACCCTTCGATCCAACTCGTCCATGCTGACCAGATATCCTAAGTTAATATAGTCCCATTAGCTAGCGCTTGACCCATATCCCTCTAGATCCTTCCTATTCATGTACCCATCCAGATGCCTTTTAAATGGTGTAATTGTACCAGCCTCCACCACTTCCTCTGGCAGCTCAATCATACACGCACCACCCTCTGTGTGAGAAAGTTACCCCTTAGATTCCTTATAAATTTTTCCCCTCTCACCCTAAACCTGTGCCCTCTAGTTCGGGACTCCCTCACCCTAGGGAAAAGACCTTTCCATTTATCCTATCCATGCCCTTCATGATTTTATAAACCTCTATAAAGTCACCCCTCAGCCTCCGACATTCCAGAGAAAATAGCCCCAGTCTATTCAGCATGTCCCTATAACTCACTGCCCGCATGTCGTCATCTATGACATTTGACATGAGGTGACAATTCCCCTTTTTCCCCACTGTGTGCTATCTTTTAAGCCCGGTGCTAATGGAATTCTGCCCGATTCCTTCATCACAGAGACGGCAGACCATAACACACCAGCTCTCGGATCTGTGTTACTCACTGTACAGTCCAGGTTGTGTGAATGTGTGAGGGTGGTCATTAGAACTGGACTGAACAGCAAGAGCTGCAACCTGGGTAAGTGCCATTTAATTCACAACAAGTGATTTGCTCATTATCTCTCCAAATGAAGATTGCCCAAGCCCACTTGGCCAGAGGATTGAAAGCACTGAACTTGACAAGATGTTGATTGGCAAGAAAGTGAGCAATATTTAGGAGTCAGTAGTGGCTCACGTAAGAGATCAATCATAAGCTCAAGCTCCATGTCAGAGATCTGAGCACACATCCAAATGCTGACATTTCCAGTGCAGTATCAAGAGAATGGATGGTGCTGTTGAACCTTAAGACTGTAAGAAGTATGGGCAGAGGTAGGCCATTCAGCCCATCGAGCCTGCTCTTCTTCAGGACTGGAAGTGGGTGTGGTGGGAGCTGCAGGTAAAGGGGGTGGAGGAGCAGGGGGGTGAGGTGGGGATAGGTGAAGACAGGCAGAGGATATGACGTGGTTGGTCGATGGAAGGAATGAATCCGGTTCATAGCTGGAAGGAAGGGTCAGTCAGAGGAATGGAAGGGAGGAGAAAGTGCTGGGAAGGGAATCGAGGAATGGGAAGGGAGGTTATTTGAAATTGGAGAACTCAATGTTGAATCTTTCAGGCTGTAGGCTGCCCAGGCGGAAGTTGAGGTGTTGTTCCTCCAATGTGCGTTCTGCTTTGTTGTGGCAATGGAGGAGGCCAAGGATGGTCATGTCAGAAAGGGAGTGGGAAGGGGAATTAAAATGGGTGGTGACTAGGAGGTCTGGTTGGCCGCTGCGAGTCCAGCTGAGATGCTCAGCGAAACATGCTGTGAGTTTATGTTTTGCCTCCCCTTTCAAACTTTTGACCATTTGCTGAACCTGTCTATATCTTGCTGCATGTTCCTTGTGTCATCCTCACCACTTGATTTCCTGCTTATTTTTGTGCCATGCAGAAACTTGAGTACAGTAGATTAACTTTCTTCATCCAAGTCATTAATCCATATTGTAAATAATTGTGAGCCCAGCACCCATGGTGCTGCACTCGTTACAGTTTTTTATCTGTGTTCCCTCTAGTTTTCTGAGTGGCTACACATGCCTTCAGTGCCAATGTGTGACACCAATGTCTGGATCCAGAAATCAATGCCACAATCAATGTGGGAAATTGCAATTGCCAAGAGTGGAGTATTGCAGCGACTGTGCACATTCACACCAAGCAGCTTTGAGGAAACATTGGTTGCCATCCTGAAAATGTCCCTTATCCCAACTCTCTGCCTTCTTTTATTTAGCCAATCTTGCATCCATGCTACATCCCACCTTCAACACTGTGAGTTCTTATTTTACTAAGTAGCATAATATGTGGCACATTATGAAATGCATTCTGAAAATCTAAATATATTACATCCACGTCTATCCCTTTATCTATCCTGTCTCTCAAGTAGAAGTCTCTTTTATCTTGGGCTGCCTTAATTCCTCAAACGATATTCCTAAAATGGATTATCACATTGGTTTTCAGGGTGTAACCTAAAAACAACAAAGCATGGCCAATGCTGGAAATCAGAAACAAAACCAGAAATAAGTGACTGGATCTGAAATATTAACTCTGATTTCTCTCTCCACAGATGCTGCCAGATCTGCTCGGTTTTTCTAGAAATTCCTCTTTTTGATTCTTCTCTCTGCTCTGCCGAAAAGTCATTGAGCCATACAGGATGGAAACCGACCTTTCAGCCCAGCTCGTTCAAAACTGATCAGTTTTCCTGTATACTTAAGAGGGAAATCAGGAGGGCAAAAAGGGGACATGAGATAGCTTTGGCAAATAGAATTAAGGAGAGTCCAAAGAGTTTTTACAAATATGTTAAGGACAAAAGGGTAACTAGGGAGAGAATATGGCCCCTCAAAGATCAGCAAGGCGGCCTTTGTGTGGAGCTGCAGAAAATGGGGGAGATACTAAATGAGTATTTTGCATCATTATTTATTGTGGAAAAGGATATGGAAGATGTAGACTGTAGGGAAATAGATGGTGACATCTTGCAAAATGTCCATATTATAGAGGAGGAAGTGCTGGATGTCTTGAAATGGTTAAAGGTGGATAAATCTCCAGGACCTAATCAGGTGTACCCTAGAATGCTGTGGGAAACTAGAGAAATGATTGCTGGACCTGTTATTGAAATATTTTATCATCGATAGTCACAGGGGAGGTGCCGGAAGACTGGAGGTTGGCTAATGTGGTGCCACAGTTTAAGAAGGGTAGTAAGGACAAGCCAGGGAACTATAGACCAGTGAGCCTGACGTCGGTGGTGAGCAAGTTGGAGGGAATCCTGAGGGACAGGATGTACATGTATTTGGAATGACAAGGACTGATTAGGGATAGTCAACATGGTTTTGTGTGTGGGAAATCATGTCTTACAAGCTTGATTGAGTTTTTTGAGGAAGTAACAAAGAGGATTGATGAGGGCAGAGCGGTAGATGTGATCTATATGGACTTCAGTAAGGCGTTCGACAAGGTGCCCCATGGGAGACTGATTAGCAAGGTTAGATTTCATGGAATACAGGGAGAACTAGCTATTTGGATACAGAACTGGCTCAAAGGTAGAAGACAGAGGGTGGTGGCCCACATCTCTCTAAACTTTTCCTATCTCTGTACCTGACCAAATGAATTTTAAGTGTTGTAACAATACTCGCCTCCACCACTTCCTTTTTCCATATACGCCCACCTTCTGCATGAAAAGATTGCCCCTCAGGTCCCTTTTTAAATCTTTCCATTCTCATCTTAAACCTCTGCCCTGTAGTTTTGGACTCCCTTATCCTGGGGATAAGACCTTGCCTACTCACCTTATCTATGCCCCTCATGATTTTATAAACCTCTTATAAGATCACATCTCACCCTCCAGGGGAAAAAGTCCCAGCCTATTCATCCTCTCTTTAGAACTCAAACCAGTCTCGGCGATATATTCGTAAATTTGTTTGAACCCTTTCCAGTTTAAAAACATCCTTCCTACATCAGTTGACTGAAATCCAGTTCACTTGTATATCCCCATATCTGGCTTCATCTTTTTTTCATGTTGGATAATCCACACTTGAGTCTTTCATTAAAACCAGGAAGGAGTAAATGAAGCCAGAAGAAAAATGGGTGGCCTGGTGCCTCAGTAGTTAGCACTGTTATCTCATAGCGCCAGGGATCTGGGTTCGATCCCAACTTTGGGTGACTATGTGTGTGGAGTTGGCACCTTCTCCTGTGTCTGCATGTGTTTCCTCTGGTTGCTCCTGTTTGGTGCTGTAATCCAAAGATGTGCAGGTTAGGTGAATTGGCCATGCTAAATTGCCCATTGTACTCAGGGGTGTGTAGGTTAGGCACATTAGTCGGGGTTACATGTAGAGGAATGGGTCAAGGTGGGTTACATTCTGGAGGGTTGGTGTGGACTTGTTGGGCCAAAGGCCCTGTTTCCACACCGTAGGGGTTCTAATTTTAAATTTAAATGGGCAATTTCAGGCATTTTGGTGACTTGTTGCTATCAGTTCAGACTGCGTCTCCTCCAATGATACTTTCATGAGCTGGGGTTCAAACTGATCAGGTGGTCATTATGGCCATTTGAAGTCAGTGCTTTTTCGTTTTTTGTTTTAAAAAAATGCATTAAGAAAACGCGATAGACAAAAGGCCAGTAACTTTAGGACCTTTAGATTAAATTCTGTAATGGGGAAAATGTTTGAATAGATCATCAAGAAAAAAATTGTGAGAAATTATCCAATTGGCCAGATGCAGCATGGGTTTACAAAAGGCAGGTCATGTTTAACTAATTAACTGGAATCCTCTGAGGACATTATGTGTACGGTGGACAACAGGGAACTGGTAGATGTGATGTACTTGGATTTCCAGAAGGAATTCGACTAGGTGCCACACAAAATGCTGCTGCATAAGATAAAGGTGCATGGTATTACAGGGTATGTATTAGCATGAAACTTGGATTGGTTAACTAACAGGAAGCAAACAGTGGGGACAAATGTGTGTTTTTCTGGTTTGCGGTCAGTGGCTAGTGGTGTGCTTCAGAGTTCAGTGGTGAGTCTGCAACCTTTTACAATTTATATACATGATTTAGAGCTGGGGACCAAGTGTAGTGTGTCAAGGTTTGCAGATGACACTAAGATAGGTGGTAGAGCAAAGTGTTCAGAGGGCACTGAAAGTCTGCAGAAGGGTGGGAAAGACTTTGGCAGATAGAGTACAATGTTGATAAATGTGAGATCATTCATTTTGGTAGGAATAACAGCACATTGGGTTAGTATTTAAAATAGTGAAAGATTACAGCATGCTGCTGTGCAGAGGGACCTGGGTGTCCTTGTGCATGAATCACAAAAGGTTGGTCTGCAGGCGCAGCAGGTAATTAAGAAGGCAAATGGAATATTTTCTTTCATTGATAGAGGGATTGAGTTTAAAAACCGAGAGTTTATGTTGCAGCTGCACAGGGTTCTGAAGAGGCCACACCTGGAGTACTGTATACAGTTTTGGTCTCCTTACTTGAGAAAGATGTACTAGTGCTCAATGGAGTGCAGAAGAGGGTCACTAAGTTGATTCAGGAGTTGAAAGGTGGCTTATGAGAAGAAAAGTAGTAGACCGAGATTATACTCATTGGAATTTAGAAGAATGAGGGGTATCTTATAGAACCATAAAAAATTACGAAGAGAATAGATAAAAAAGAAGCTGGAAGGTTGTTTTTACTGATGAATGAAGCTAGAACTGGGGACATAGCCTCAAAATACTGGGGAGCAAATTTAGAACTGAGTTAAAGAGGAACTTCTTTACCCAAAGGGTTGTAAATCTGTGGAATTCCCTGACCAGTGAAGCAGCTGAGGTTTCCTCAGTAAATACTTTAACTGATTTTTGAACAGTAAAGACACTAAGGATTATGGTGAGCGGGCACGTAAGTGGGGCTAAGTTTATGAAAAGATCAACCATGATCTTATTGAATGGCAGAACAGTCTCAACAGGCAAGATGGCCTGCTCCTGTTTCTACTTATTATGTCCTTACGTTCTTAAGTAACATTTTTAGAATCAGCTGATGAAAGTTGAAAATCAATAAACAGCTTTTATCACATTTTTAAAAATTCTTGGATTGTCAGAGGCTGAGGGGTGACATAATAGAGGTTTATAAAATCATGAGGGGTAATGGATAGGCTAAATAGACAAGGTCTTTTCCCTGGGGTGGGGTGTCCAGAACTAGAGGGCATAGAGTTATGGTGAGAGGGGAAAGATAGAAAAGAGACCTAAGGGGCAACTTATTCAAGTACAGGGTGGTGCGTGTATGAGTTGTCAGCGGAAGTGGTGGAGGCTGGTACAATTACAACATTTAAAAGGCATCTGGGTGGGTACATGAATAGGAAGGGTTTTGCAGGATATGGACTAAGTGCTGGCAAATGGGACTAGATTAATTTGGGATATCTGGTCGGCATGGATGAGTTGGACCGAAGGGTCTATTTCTGTGCTGTGCATCTCTATGACTCTATATTTGGTAGCTCTGTGTGCAGTTGCCTTCAGTTCTTGAGATCCTCATAAGTGATTTCTTCTGGGCAAGATTTTAGTCACCTGTCACAGTAATTCCGAGCGTGGTATTGTATCAGATCTCCAAGGTGATATATAAATGCAAGCTGTTGCCATGATTACAGTGACTGACTGCAGATATAAAAGGCTGACATAGTGTAACGTAGCCAACATGTTATCGTGGATCAGACCAAAACTTGTTCAGAGGAATGATCAAAAACCCCAAAGGTGCTCCCATCCGACACGTGTCACATTGCAATCAATCAGTTCACTGTCAAAGTTTCCCCGGAGGCTGTACCACATTGTAGAAGTTTAATCAATTTTGTGTAAAATCAATGTTTTCAGTCTACGTTTCGGGGATTTTTTTATTTAGATTGAGGTGTATCTAAATTGAATGTTGAATGAATGATTGAAAAGCCTATGGCACGAAGCTTTGTAAATTGGCTTCTTTTAACTGAAGTTGACTGGAATTCTGCTGCAAGAATAAGGTTTTTTGGCAAATCTGTCACGTTTGCGAAGAGTTCAAGGTTGTTAGTTGCTCAATAGGATATTAATGCTTTTATTGGAATTCACACCAAGTTATTTTTTTACAATGAATCAAGGTAACTTTGCTGGGGATTCACAAGAGTTCTATTAATTCCCATTCATTCAGGGAATAGATTTTCCTCATGGATGCTTTATTGGAGTCATGTTGGTGAGTGTTTCTAAACTCCATCGCACTCTGCCATAAACGTAGACTGCTATATTATACTCTGGATTAGTGGTGCTGGAAGAGCACAGCAGTTCAGGCAGCAGCCAAGGAGCAGCGAAATCGACGTTTCGGGCAAAAGCCCTTCATCAGGAATAAAGTTTTATTCCTGATGAAGGGCTTTTGCCCGAAACATCGATTTCGCTGCTCCTTGGATGCTGCCTGAGCTGCTGTGCTCTTCCAGCACCACTAATCCAGAATCTGGTTTCCAGCATCTGCAGACATTGTTTTTACCTTGCTATATTATACTGTCCCTTTTCCTTCTTCCTGCTTTTCCACTCCCAGTTCTGAGCTGCAGACACCAGACACTCTGACAGATGTGGGACCGCTGTTAATCTCTGGCCTGGTCTGGGTGCACAAGTGCAGAAGATGATTTACATTTTTAATATCCCTCACGAGGTAAAATTGCCCTCTGAGCAATTATGGATGGACAATAAATGCTGCCGAGCCAGTGGCGCCCTTATCCTGTGAATGAATTTTTAAAAATGCAGTCTATAAACAATATCAGAGAAACTCAGCAGGTCTGGCACCATCGGTGTTAAGAGAGATTAGAGTTAACATATCAAGTCCAGTAACCCTTCTTCAGAACAGTTCTGATGAAGGGTCACTGGACTGGAAATGTTAACTCTGATTTCTCTCCACAGTTAGTTTCTTGATTTTGATTTTATTGTCACGTGTATTTTACAGTAAGAATACAATAAAATACAGTAGAAACCTTTCATTTGTTGCTTCGAAATGGCACCATTTTGAATAATTTAAGACTAAGGATGCAAAGGAAAAAAAGGAAAGATATAGTTTGAAGAGAGTCCATCAATCCTGATCCAGCTCATCACTGTCAATGAAGCCTGCACCACCAACCCTCCACCACTGCTTCACCACGGTCTACATGATAACTGGGGTGGCACGGTTATTCAGTGCTTAGCACTGTGCCAGGGACCTGGGTTTGATTCCAGCCTCGATGTCTGTCCTTGTGGAGTTTGCACATTCTCCCCGTGTCTGTGTGGGTTGTGTTCGGGTGCTTCGGTTTCCTCCCACAATCCAAAGATGTGCAGGTTAGAATGAATTGGCCATGCTAAATTGTCCCATAGCATTCAGGGATGTGTAGGTGGGTGGATTAGGCATGGGAAATGTAGAGTAACAGGGTAGGGGTCTGGGTGCGATACTCTTTGGAGGGTTGGTATGGACTTGTTGGGCCAAATGGCCAGTTTCCACACCGTAGGGATTCTATTTTGCCAGACCTGCTGTATTTTTCCAGCAATTCTGTTTTTGTTTCTGATTTCAAGGATGCACAATTCTTTCAGTATTATTGTGAAATGCAAACCATCTCCGTCAACAGGGAACCATTTCCCCATTTACTTTTCACCTCACCAATTAGTATGGCAACCTGCTCACATTTTCATGCTCTCTGTTACAGATCTGTTCCATTCCTGGCTGTACCCGACTAATAGCTGCTGCTAACATCTAAAAATTGCAACAATTGACCTTCATAATAACTTCTGGACAGCCTGGAGAAGTTGGGCCTGTTTTTCTTGGAAAGGAGAAGGTGGAGTGGATACCTTTTCAAAGTTTTCAATATCATGAGGGGTTTGCATCGAGTAGGTATGGAGAAGATGTTCACCCTTGTAAGCAGATGGAGAAACAGGATAGCACAGTTTTAATGTATTTTTCAAAAAAGCAAATGCGTGGTGAGAGAAAAAATGAATTCATGCAACAAACTGTTGGTATTTCAAACACTTTATCTGGAAGTGTGGGGCAGGCAGGTTCTGTTGAGGCATTCACGAGGGCATTGGTCAATTTTTTTACATAGGAATAATGTACAGTAAAAGGCAGGGGTTGGACACATCGATTTAGATCTTACCTACCTTCCCTTGGGAAAAAAAGAACCAGAAATGACATCACCCACCTTGAGAACCCAAGACCTATAAATAGAGAGGCGGGACATACCACCAGTGCTTCACTGGAAACTCTCACTGATGCTGTTACCTTGGGTGGTGATGAAAGGTCTGAAAACAGATCTTCCAGCTTAGTGAGCTAACTTACATACTTTCTGAGTATTTCTGAGTCGTCACCTACAAGTCTGGCATTTTGTTGCCCATGTGCATTAGTCACTGAGAATCCAATGGTAGATATAACAGTATGTCCCGACAGCCTGTTATGAAAATGTTCCCACAGCATTGTTCAGTAGTCAGTTATAGACTTTGACCAAGTGGAAATTACAAAATGGTGATACACTGGGAGAATTGCAAGCAAGTGAGAGCAATACCAGTCGACAATGACAGGACATTGTTCTGAAGCCATATCTGATGTTAAACATGACAGTGGCTGAAAACTAATGATTGAGTTCTAACAGACAGAGTCATTAGGGCAGCGACTTGGCACAACAAGAGGATTGACCGTTTGGATGACCATTCCTGACACCAGCGGTGTGGCGGGGCAAGCTGAGAGGTGTGCAGCGAAATTCTCAGCACCTTTTCACATGGACTTCTGATACCATGCATGCACAGAGATTCAGCACTGCCCACTTGCAGAAGATGGGAAAACTGCTCATTAGCCAACCACATCCCGGAGAACGTACTGAGAAAAGGGCTGGCTCATGTACAGGAGCTGGGCTGATTCCAGCAGCACCTCTGCCTCTGCACCTGCAAGCCCAAACACTCATGCGCAATGATTAAGATCATAGCTCTGGGATGAGACAAAACTGCACATGCTCGGTGCAGGTGCCCTTAACTGTTGAACAATTGTTGAGCAAGCCTGACTAAGAGGACACATTTCACTATTTGCACAGATTTTAAGGTGACTACTTTT
Source organism: Chiloscyllium plagiosum (assembly GCF_004010195.1). Lineage (NCBI taxonomy): Eukaryota > Metazoa > Chordata > Chondrichthyes > Orectolobiformes > Hemiscylliidae > Chiloscyllium > Chiloscyllium plagiosum. Next base: position 97,672,166 of record NC_057716.1, read on the forward strand.
GGAATTTTTTTAGTTCAGTCTGAATATTAGAATATTAGAATATTAGAAGTTGTTTGGATGCTTGCACCATGTTTCAAATCTCTCTGGTCAGACCAGAACCAGAGGAAATACAAGTAAATGTAATGTTTCTGAGCAATCAATTCAGGAGAAAAAAGTGGGGGTTCCATTGAATTGTTTGCCTCATTGACATGTGCCCTGTCACTGAAAAGGTTGGGAACCACTGCCTCGCATATTCCAAAGCGAATGAAATGCAGTCAGCCTGCTCAGAATGGACATCAGAGACAAGCCCCTTGAAGAGTTGTGAAAGGGCCATTCACACTGAAGGAACAACATCTCATCTTCAGACCGGGAACTTTACAACCTTCTAGGCATAATATTGAGTTCAACACCTTCAGATCGTGAATGCACTCCCATTCCTTCCCTTTCTTTTAGCTTTTCTTGTTGCATTCTCTGTTACCATATCCTCTCTCCCCTCGCCCCACTCATTGAGCTGCTCTCACAGAGATCCAGGCTGCTCACAGTTGGCCAAATAGCCTCCTGCGTTGCTGTAACCAGCCTATGGTTTCTACAGAAGGTGGAGTGCACAGCCCAGGCCATCACAGAAGCCAACCTTCCATTCATGGACTCCATTTACACAGCATACTGCCACGGAAAGGCTTCCCACATCATCAAAGACCTCTCCTACTCTGATAATGATCTCTTACAACCTCTTCCGACAGGCAGATGATACAGAAGCTTGAACCTATGCACCAACAGGTTTAGGAACAGCTTCTTCTCTGCCATTATTTGACTGATGAATGGACTGTCCAGCCTCAATAAGCAAAGTAACCTGTATGCCTCTGCCTAAGTCTTTTTGATCTGTACATCTTTGCTTCCTATGATTCTCTTTACTCCTCGTGAACAAAGCTTTTCAACGTACTTCAGTGCACATGACAATAAATAAATCAAATCAAATGATTCCAATTCCTGGCCTGTATATTTGAATCTCCTTGCATTGTTGCTGATAAAGCCCTTGCTATAATATCACCAGCTCTGCCCTGCACGCCTTCTGTTCCTCTGTTATTTATGACAGAAGGAGAGAATTCACTTGTGAGCAGGAGCTAGGGTGACTGCCTGTCCTAGTTTCACAACATTGTACAGACAGAATGCCAGCAAAAAAACAAATTGCTGGCGTGTTGACCTCTGAGAGGGCAATCCAGATACATCTGGTTATGAAAGGCTCCATGCAACGTTGAAACCTCATTCAGACTGCTCTACAACATCTTGCCTGATTCACACGGGGTAAACCTTCCCCTCCCCAAATGGTCCAACTTCAGAATAATGGCAAGGGATGATGTACTTAATTGTCCACATTTAACCATTTTACACTCAGAATGGTGAACTTACAGGGAGAAAGTGAGGACTGCAGATGCTGGAAATCAGAGCCGAAAAATGTGTTGCTGGAAAAGCGCAGCAGGTCAGGCAGCATCCAAGGAGCAAGAGAATCGACGTTTCGGGCATAAGCCTTTCTTCAGGAAAGAAGGTGAACTTACAGCCAGGTTGTCTCTCGGAGATCATGATCCCTTTAGATTTAGATTGCTTACAGTGTGGAAACAGGCCCTTCAGCCCAACAAGTCCACACCGACCCTCTGAAGAGCAACCCACCCAGACCCATTCCTCCACATTTACCCCAAGGGTAAATCCCAATTTTCCAACTCTAAGATTGAGACATAGGTTAGGCATCAGGGCCATGTAGATGTCCTAAATTAAATGAGTACCTACAATTGCCTGGGAACTTCCAAAAACCTGGCATGTGGAACTTTACAGAAATAAGGAGGAGTCAAGAGACTTTGTGGGGTTCCAATCAAAGTATCTTAAGAGTTAGAGGAATTAATACCTGCTGTAACTCCTGGATAACTATTAAACTGTCCAACCTCTCCCCCCACCCCATTCACCCTTCGTTCAACAACGTCCCCCCATGAAGACTCAGCCCGATCTCTGATTCACATTGACTCCCATAAACACAGCTCCAAAACCCGAATAACCCCCTCCAAAAATCACCCATGACCCCTGGCTGGGCTCGATCCAACCTCACACTCAACTCCACCCCTCCCTCTCACACCTCTGACCCCCCTGTAGATGTGACACACCCCACATCCATCCCACCCACACAGCCGCACTCTCCCAGGCACAGCTTCTGAAAGCACCTTCCCACCACACTCCCCCATCTTCGAACAGCCTGGGCACCTGGCAATGGCTCTCTGAAAAAACCCATCCTCTTCGACTTCCCAGGGACTCACAGACAGCCCCCAACTCTTGCAAACATGATCAACCCCCTCCACCGCCGCTTCAATTTACCTTAAGTGTTTGCCAGCTCATGTCATCTTAACTTTTTGCCTACTTGCCACCCTTCTTCCTCACCCACCTCCCCTTACCCAAACCCAGCTGCCACTTGACATTTCCCACCCCTCCCCCCCTACTCATGAATCTCACATCCTATTGCCCATTCAGGGGACACCACAAACATCAGATACCAAGCATGCTAACCCCAGATCCAATGCCCTCCCTCTTCACCTATCCAGCACCAATACTCTCCACTCACTTGGAACCCATCCATTCATTTACACACTTGCCTGCTTTCACTCGCTGTGAAAGTGTCTTCATGTGTAGTAGAAATGATCATGGAAAGTGAAAGGGTTTGAGACTGCTGCACAAGTGGAGCACTTTAATGGACTGCTCCAGATGCTCTGAGCTGAGGAAGCTCCTGGACTCTATGTGGAGAGCTCCTGTGATAGCAGGTCATTACTGCTTAATCCATGTAGAGGATTTCTGATCCTTTCCAAACGATCTAGGCCAATGTCTTTTATCATGACTAATGACAAAACCACAGGAAGCACAAGGAAATTATTTTTATCTAACGAGGAGTGATTTGGAAAGATGGAAAGATGATGGAAGCCGAACCCACAGTAACTTTAGAGAACAAATTTTGATAAACGCTTAAATTGGGCAAAAGTTGCAGAGATATGAACAAATTGAAAATCACTTCCAACAAGCTAGTGCAGGAACAATGGGTTGAATGGCCTTCTCCTGGTGTGGCATTGCCTCCAATAGGGTGTTCCACTTGATGCTGCAATACTCAAGTCACATAAGAAACTGGGTGTACATATTGTCACATTGAGGAATCGAATGGTCACCTATTTCAGCTTTTACTTATAAGTATTACATTCGTCAAGCACTTGACACTGGTCTCCTTCCTATCAGAAAGATGTTGTGAAACTTGAAAAGGTGCAGAAAAGATCTACAAGGATGTCGCCAGGGTTGGAGGATTTCAGCTATAGGGAGAGGTTGAATAGGCTAGGGCTGCTTTCCCTGGAGCGTCAGAGACTAAGGGGTGACCTTATAGAGGTTTATAAAATCAAGAGGGGCATGGATAGGGTAAATAGGCAAAGTCTTTTCCCTGAGGTCAGGGAATCCAGAACTAGAGGGCATAGGTTTAGGCTGAGAGGGGAAAGATATAAAAGAGACCTAAGGGGCAATGTTTTCATGCAGAGGGTGGTACGTGTATGGAATGAGCTGCCAGAGGAAGTGGTGGAGGCTGGTACAATTGCAACATTTAAAAGGTTTCTGGATGGGTATATGAATAGGAAGGGTTTGGAGGGATATGGGCCAGGCGCTGGAGGTGGGACTAGATTGGGTTGGGATATCTGGTCGGCATGGACGGGTTGGACCGAAGGGTCTGTTTCCATACTGTACATCTCGATGACTCTCTGACCTGAGATAATATTAAGCAACCAAGTTACAAAAGAGTTGCAATCTTTCAGTAGAGTTTCATGCATCAAGTAATCTGAGGTAAGATGGAATATGTGACTTTATATCCTCAGGATACATGCTAGAATTCAGTGTTGAAACCACATGCCTGTCTCTGAAAGGCATGTGATGTTGCACATCTGTGAGACTCCACCATTCTACGTTAGTGTTAAGAATACCAAGGGATCACTGGATAATCATTTGAAAGGTACTAACTTTTGCAACCGACCAGACATAGACTTCAATGTCTTTCTGGTTAGTCAATACGGGGCAGCAAGGTGGCTCAATTGCTAGCACTGCTGCCTCACAGCACCTGGGTTCAATTCCACCCCAGGCGGCTGTCTCTGTGGAGCTTGCACATTCTCCACGTTTCTATGTAGGTTTCCTCTGTGTGCTCTGATTTCCTCCCAGAATCCGACGATGTGCAGGCTAGGTGGATTGGACTTGGGAAATTGCCCATAGTGTCCGGGGACGTGCAGGCTAGGTGGGTTAGCCATGGGAAATGCAATGTTACAGGGACAGGCAGACTGGATCTGGGAGGGATGCTCTTTGGCCGATCAGTGTGGACTCCATGGGCTGAATGGTCTGCTTCCACACTGTATGGATTCAATGCTTTCTGTGAACAGTAAATCATAGAATTAAATAATCCCAAATTCAATCATTGCTTTATGATACCAGAAGGCCAGGGGGAATGCGACAAAGGTGTCCTCCAAGTCTCTCTAAAAAGAAACGCAACTTCCTCATTGACTCATCTTGCCTAAGACTGCCCGAAGTGGAGAAGAAACCAACCCCATCTCAAGTATCTCAGACAGACCCATGTAAAGGCCAAGCACAAACAGCCGACTTTCAAATACACAAGCATCCCAGCCCTACCTATCTCCAAACAGCACTTGCCCAACCCGCAGCTGGGTGAGTGGATCCAGAACTGGAACTGTTCAGCCTCCTTAGGAAGCACAATGCTAGAGTCGAAGAAAACCATCTTCGGTCCCCAGGGGCTGCCCAGGAAAAAGACAGCAGCAAAAATGCAGGAACAGCTGTTTTCAACTGGAACACCAACTACATCTTCTCCAAATATTGCTGTGTTAAGGAGGACCTCGGGTATGGCCTCACAATTGAATCTAAGATTCCTTGCCTGAAATTTGCTTGTGATCCCCAGAGTAGGGCAGCATTGGCTTCAGCCTGAAAATTTTGCCACCGATGCTCAAGACTTCACTTTGCACTAATCGGCTGCCTCATTTGCATCTCTTACAATAGTGACCACACTCCATTGTTTGTAAAGCACTGTGGGATGAACTGAGTTTATATAAGGCACTATACAAATGCAAATCTCTCTGTTTTCTACAGTTATCAATCTCCCTATTAAAATATCCATTGACCCACCCAAATCAGGAGATGAAGAAGAGGATTGATGTCTTGAATATGCAATGAGCAAAAGAATATTGAATCATAGGATGAACACAGCACATAGGGAGACCCTTTGGCCCATCAAATTCACACTGGACACTGCACATAGGGAACCCTTTGGCCTGTCAAATTCGCACAAGACACAGCACATAGGGAGACCCTTTGGCCCGTCAAATTTGCACTGTCCCCATCGAAAGTCATGATTATGGTCACGAGTGTGGTGCTGGAAAAGCACAGCAGGTTAGGCAGCATCCGAGTAGCAGGAGAATCGACGTTTCGGACATGAGCCCTTTGTCACGATTATGTTTGTCACTATCACATTTCCCAGCAACGCATTCCAGATCCTGACCACGCTCCATGTAAAACAGGTTTCCCTCATGTCACCTTTGATTCTCTTGCCAATCATCTTAATTCAGTGTCATCTGGCACGCTGAAGGGAACAATCTATTCTGGGTGGGTTTCATGAATTTGCACACCTCTTTCAAATCTCCTCTCAAACTTCTCTCCACCAAAAATAGCAACTCTACCTCTCTGATTTATTCTTGTAACTGAAGTAATAACCATAAATTAAACTAAGGAATAACTTTGTGACCACAGTCATCGAAGTACTCTGAAACGCAACGATCTCTGAGCACTAGCTTTTCCCTGGAGTATCGGAGGCTGAGGAGTGACCTTGTAGAGATTTATAAAAGCATGAGGGGCATGGATATGGTGAATAGACAAGGGCTTTTTCCCAGGGTAGGGGAGTTCAAAACTAGAGGGCACACGTTTAAGGGGAAAGATTTGAAAGGGATGCAACGTTTGCATGCAGAGAGTGGTGTGTGTGGAATGAACTGCCAGAAGAAATGGTGAAGGCTGAGACAATTATAACATTTAAAATGCATCTGGATGGGTATATGAATAGGAAGAGTTGAGAGGGATATGGGACAAATGCTGGCAAATGGAACTAGATTTATGTAGGGTATCTGGTTGGCATGGATGATTTGGATCGAAGGATCTCTTTCTGTGCTGTATGACTAGATCTTGCTCCATTCTGGTAATGCAGGAAGGAAACCTGTGGACCAGGAAGATAAAGTGTTTGCCAACCCTTCAAGAAAATCTCAATGTGTTGCTCAGCGATACTGTGCCTTTTGGTTATCTACTATCTTCCCTCTCCAAAAATACAAGAACCGCAGGGGTCAATCCCTTAAAGTACAGTTTGAGTCCACAAACCTGCAATCTGAAATATACTCTGTGAAGCTCGGTGCACAAATGCTGCTTTTCCTAAGAGCCTGACTTTGATGTATACCAAACTGCAAAACAGACATCACCCAGTTGCTGTATTCTGTCCGTCTCAGTGCAAAAGCACTCAGATTAGATCTGGATCAATGGCTGCTTCAGCAGTTACGGCAAGCCAATAGCTTCAGAAAGTGATCAGATTGGAACCAGGAACAAGGCCTTCAGTGACAGCTCAGCCTCAATGGCCTGTTCTCTTCATCCAATTCACAAGATCTTGATGCCTTTTAAATGTCTTTTGCCCATGTACCAACTTGCTTCATGCCTATATTGACTCCAGTTTAAGCAACACCTTGATTATAACATCTTAATTTTTATTCTCAGTTCCTCTGACACCTTGTCCCTCCTTACCTATTGTATCAAAGAATCCTTACAGTGTGGAAGCAGGTCATTTGGCCTATTGTATTGATTTAGCGTGGTCAATCCACCTAAGCTGCATTCCTTTGCACTGTGGGAGGAAACCCACACAGACACAGGGAGAATGTGCAAATTCCACACAGGCAGTTCCTGGACGGTGGAATCAAACCCGGGTCCCTGGCTCTGTGAGGCAGCAGTGGTAACCACTGTGTCACCGTACCAACATAGCCAGTTATATCATGCTGACATTTCATTGCTCCTCCAATTCTGGTCTCTTGCACATGGTGACTTTAATCACCATCAGTAGCTGGTTCTTCACTTGCCTCAATCTTATGCTCTGGGATTTGATCACAAAATGACACTAGTCCTTCCTCACTTTCCACTTTAAGAAGTTCCTTAAAAATCACACTGAACAGTGTCCCAAAATATCCTTATCTGTATCAAACTTCCTTGGATCACGTCCCTGTGAAGCACCTTGAGATATTTTGCAATATTAAAGGTGCTCTATAAATATAAATTGTTGCTGTTGTTCTCATTCTTTCTTCTATTTACTGCTATCAATACAATGTCAGATGAACCATAGCACTGGCTCCTTTACCCATGGAACTAAGACCAGCTGATTGTGTCAACTTTAAAATGAATGGGTTTAATTTGCTCTTTCCACTACCTTGAGTGTACTGATTAACAAGTTTGCATAAATTCCTGTCCGCCTTTACTTAGCATAGCCTTTAGCTTCTTCAAAATGAAGGAAGCTGGTTAATGACTTGATTAAAAATTTCCCAGATGGGAATTTATGTGAATGTATTAGGTAAAGTGCTGAAAATAAAACACCCAGAGGAAATTAAAGCCATAAGTCTAAAACCACTTTCTTCTGGCTTGTCTACTTTGTCTCAATCCTCTTCTATAAAATGTAAAAAGAAATCCATTAAAGAAGCAACAAAGTCAACTTTCATTTAACGAAACAAAGGAAAACACTAATATGTGGTTTTGAATCATGTGAGCTCCAATATTACAATTTAAATGTTGAGGTTGCCTGTAGAAAGAAAAACATGATTCCACTTGTCAATAAAAAATATTCCACAAGATTCATAATTAAAGGCAAGAACAAAGAATAAATAATTTCTCCGACTGCTGTTTTGTAAAAATAAAACATCCAAATAACTTTCACTTTTACTCGAATGTATATCTAATCATGTTTTGTTCCAGATAAAATCAAGTGATTTGCTTTTACCTGTATGACAATTTCATTTTAAATCAAAAAGAAAAACTAGTTTTATTTTAAGCCTTGAATCTTTACATCAAGGCAGGAACCAATCTTTCAAAAGATGTCCTTTGTTTCTGTCTCTGAAGAGAATCTGTTTGACTTAGAAAGTCTTTATTTAGGATTAGTATGTTCCTCAATCTCTTTCAGTGTGCGAGGAAGCAATGATTATGTCATGACTCATAATGACAGCCACTCGGGCTCATTCCTCTTTGAATCAATCGGTTGATTTATATAGTTTTTTCTCCTCTTTATTCTCACGGATCAAAGTTTGAATAAAAGCCGACCCTGGATGAGAGTCATCAACTTCTGCAAAAGTCATATGGTAGCATCATGGAATTCACAGCACTCAAAAAGGCTATTCCATCCATCGCGCCTGCACTGATCTGGCTGTTGAAGTGAAACTGTCCCATTTCCCTACCCATTGCGCATATACTTTGGTACACTTTAGACGCAATAACCTTTTAAACAATGTTACGCTTTACAATGTATTTACTGTATAGAAACCGACCAGTCAGAACAACACTTCCTTATAGGTGTAATGTTCCATGCTAACTCTTTTCACTCATAGGATGTGGGCTTTGCTGGCAGAGTCAACATTTATTGTCCTTAGTTTACTTGCGAAGGTGATGATGAGATGCCTTCTTAAACTGCTGCAGTCCATGTGCCACATGCAGACCCACAAAGCTGTTGGGAAGGGTTGGGATGGATATTCCAAAATTTTATCCTAGCGACAGTGAAGGAACAATGATATGTTTTCAAGTCAGGACAGTGAGTGGCTTGGAATGGAATTTGCAGGTGTTGGTGTTCCCCTGTATCTGCTGCCCTTGTCCTCCTAGATCGTATTGTGTGCGGTTTTGGGCCCCACATCTCAGGAAGGATGTACTGGCTCTGGACCGTGTTCAGAAGAGGTTCACGAGAATGGTCATAGAGATGTACAGAATGGAAACAGACCCTTCAGTCCAACCCACTCATGCCAACCAGATATCCCAACCCAATCTAGTCCCACCTGCCAGCACCTGGCCCATATGCCTCCAAACCCTTCTTATTCATATAGCTATCCAACTGCCTTTTAAATGTTGCAATTGTACCAGCCTCCACCACTTCCTCTGGTAACTCATTCCATACATGTACCACACTCTATGTGAAAAAGTTGCCCCGTAGGTCTTTTTTATATCTTTCCCCTCTCATCCTAAACCTATGCCCTCTAGTTCTGGACTCCCCGACCCCAGGGAAAAGACTTTGCCTATTTAACCTATCCATGCCCCTCATAATTTTGTAAACCTCTATGAGGTCACCCCTCAGTCTCCGATGCTTCAGGGAAAACAGCC
>NC_057716.1:97683600-97694603 GCF_004010195.1 Chiloscyllium plagiosum
CAGTTCTAGCAAATTTCCCTGCCAGTATATTAGTCCCCTTCCAATTTAGGTGCAATCCATCCTTCTTGTACAGGTCACTTCTACACCAAAAGAGATTCCAATGATCCACAAATGTGAATCCTTCTCCTATACACCTCAGCCATGCTCTATCTTCCTATTCCTGCCCTCACTAGCTCCTACCACTGGGAGTAATCCAGATATTATTACTCTCGAGGACTTCCTTTTTAAATTTCTGCCTAACTCTCTGAAATCTCCCTTCAGAATCTAAACCTTTTCCCTTCCTATGTCGTTGGTTCCAATGTGGACAATGACCTCTTGCTGGCCCCTCTCCCCCGTGAGAACATTCTCTGAGATATCCTTGATCCTGGCACCAGGGATGCAACACACCATTCTGCTTTTTCGCTGCTGGCCACAGAAACTTCTGTCTGTACGTCGGACTAGAGAATCCCCTAACACAATTGATTTCTTGCAACCCGTCGTACCCCTCATTGCATTAGAGCCAGTCTCAATACCAGAAACCTGGCTGTTCGTGCTACATTCCCCTGCAAATCCATCACCATGCAAATCCATTTTCCAAAACAGCATACCTGTTAGAAATGGGTAATATCCACAAAAGACTCCTGCACTAGCTCCCAAAATGCTAACGTATGAAGAGTCGAAACATGTGGCGCTGGAAAAGCACAGTAGGTCAGGCAACATCCGAGGAGCAGTAGAGTCGACGGCTTCGGGCATAATCCCGGCATCATTCCTGACGAAGGCTCTTCAGATGGTAGGTGTGGACTTCAAAGGCTGAATGGCCTCCTTCCACATTGTAGGGACTCTATGGTGCTCTATAAGCCTGACACACACTGTTCCAACTGTTCCTGATGAAGGCCTTATGCCTGAAACTTCGAATCTCCTGCTCCTCTGATGTTGCTTGACCGGCTATAGTTTTCCAGCACCACACTTTTTGACACACTGCACCAACAGCCTGTTTGTCCTCTGATATCAGAGAACCATCAACAGCCACACTGTTTACTTTTTTTACCTTATTATTTACAAAATTATGAGGGGCATGGATAGGGTAAATAGGCAAAGTCTTTTCCCTAGGGTTGGGGAGTTCAGAAATAGGGGACATAGGTTTAGGGTGAGAGGGGAAAGATATAGAAGAGACCTACAGGGCAACTTTTTCACACAGAGGGTGGTACGGGTATGGAATGAGCTACCAGATGAAGTGGTGGAGGCTGGTACAATTGCAACATTTAAGACGTATTTGGGTGGGTATATGAATAGGAAGGGTTTGGAGGGATATGGACCAGGTGCTGGCAGGTGGAACTAGATTGGGTTGAGATACCTGGTCGGCATGGACGGGTTGGACCGAAGGTTTTGTTTTCATGCTGTACATCTCTATGACTCTATCTAATGTATCATATCTAAACTGCCGCCTCTTCGCAAACTCAATAAACTGTCAGAAATTCCTATAAATCGCCAGCTGCCTAGATTATATAATGGTGACCATGTAGCTCTAAACATGGTTCAGGAAGACCGCTCACTACCAAGTTCTCAATGACAACTGGGGAATGAGCAGTATACATCGCTATCACTTCAGTTGCTAATAAAACAAATCTGAAACTGAACTTCTTGTTACTAATTCACTGACCAGTGGATTAACCTTTGAGTTTTTCCTCTCAAAATCTCATCAAATTCTGAAAAGCAGGGCTGGATGCCCCGATTGGACTCTTGTCCAAAGCATCAATTGTTCTTCCATTGTGCTGCCTATGTAGAAACTGAATTCATGGGGAACAAACTCAGAAACAAAGTCTTCTCCATTGCAATGTGATAGATACGCACAGTTCTCAGGCGGAAATGTAAATTAATTGCCCTTTCATTGAAAACACCTTCCTTACTTCTTAGAAACCATTTCTATTTTTCAGCAATGTTTGCTGATACTGTCAACTGTGGATGACTACACATGTGCTCATTTAGGAACACACGGTTCCTGTCATTGACATCAAAAATTGGACTTTATGTGTGATGTCATGGACAAATGTGTGACCATACATACACAGCAAAACACGCAATTTTGAACTGGGATTCAGTGGTTAGGACTCAGTGCGTGGGATGAATAGAATCCCCTACTCAAAACTGAGAAGGGAAGAGGGCCCAGAAGCAGAGGACGGGGGATGGGACAGGGTTGCAAGGAAAGCCCAGGAGTCAGCAGGCTGCTTCCCCTTCTGTCTCCCTCTCACACTTCTGTCCCCATCCACCACGCTCTTCCCATCTTTTCCTGCTGGTTTGCTCCTGGATCACTCTCCATCCAACAGGCCCCATCCCCACTTGTCTCCCCCCATCTCCCTCTGCCCCCATCTTTCTCCCCTCCATGTCCCACTATCCATATCTCTCTCCCTCCATACTCCGGTTCCCATCTCTCTTCCCCATCCTTCTCTGTCCCCATCTGTCTTCCCTGCACCCTTCTCTGTACCTATATCTCTTTCCCCAGCTCTGTCCCCATCTCTCCCCGCCCCTCCATCCTTCTCTGACTCTATCTCTCTCTCCCATCATTCCCTGTTCCCATCTTTTTCCCACCAATCTCATCTGAATTTCATCCCCACCCTGATCCTAATCTTTCTCCCACTCCACCTCAAATCTCTCTCCCATAGTCCAACCCAATCTCTTACCCACCCTCTTGCCCACCATGCCTGTCCAAAATCTGCGCACACATGATTTAAAGAGGCATCTATTGTGTGTCAGTGTCAGCAAAGGCAGCTTTTTTGTATGAGATTAATTGCAGACATCAAGTCTCTAATTCTTGATGAAGTAATGCCACTTGCCAGTTTAATCCTTTTACTCTGAATTTATCCAGTAGATTTAATTTAACTTTTGAACCTCAGTTACCTTAAATCTGTGTGATTCATCGGACAGAAAATTATCTTCCTGAGTTTGAACTTAGATTTAAAATTCAATTTCTAAACTAAAATTCCCTTCTTCTAAAATGTACAAGTTATGACAGCAGACATACGTAATCATGATTAATCATAAAGTAACCATAGTTAATGAGACTAGTCAGTCAAAAGTGGTTCATGGAGATGTACCCAAAATCTCCTCACTGCACAGAACTGCATTTCTCAGCAGAGATCTCTAGACAGTAATCATGAGAGAAAAATCTTGCCTAATTTGACCCCTTTTACCATCCACAACAAATTATAGGATTGTAACGTGATATGGACCAGACCAGACCCCCTCAAAATATATTAAAAATGTAGCCTAGGACAGTAACTTTTTCTTATTTTAAAGGCAAATGTAATGTGCTGTGTTCCAGATGCAATTTGTTTGGTCAAATTACTCAACATTAAGCAAAACAAAATTTAATTAAACAGTATAGTTGAAATGCAACAAAAGAAAGAAAAACTTAGAATAACTTAACTCTATTGGAAAACTTAACAGAATAATAGATAAAGTAACCATTACTAATTAACCATTCTGATATAGCAACATCCCAGGAACACAGTCCTTGGCAAAATTCAGAAAATAAATTTGTCTCATAGGTAACTCGAGCAACTCAAAGGAAAAAAATATCAAGAGAAAACTCAGAATGTCAAAGCCAGGAGACAATTACTGCAGCTTCTAACCCTGTTGAGACTCCAATAGCAACTGCTGCCAAATATCAAAGCTAAAAAACGGACAGCTAGAAATGCTGGTCTGTGAGAGCTGGCTACACCCATCCAGGCTGCTTCTATTGTTTCGACTTTAAAAACAATCCCAATGCCTCACAATCTGTTTACTTTACTTAGAACCTCCCTTTACAAAAATATAATATAAAATAACCTCTTAAAGTCACAACATCATCATAGACAACACCCCTGCACTGATTAGCAAACTTAGTACAGCTCGGATGTTGGATCTTGCAAATTTGTGTACTGGCTATATATCAGAGCAAGGGTGTATTTAGCTGTAAGCGTCTGCGCATTAGGCGGAGATGGAATAGGATGTTCTGACGTGTCAGCTCAGGAAACATCAGGCCTTCAAAGATCTGTTTTCAGAGAAACCTCTCATGAAAGGACAGAGTGACTCAGTGCCACTGCGCTAGGGACCTGGTTTTAATCTCAACCTCGGGTGACTGTCTGTGTGGAGTTTATACATTCTCCCTGTATCTGTGCGAGTTTCCTCAGGGTGCTCCCATTTTCTCCCACAATCCAAAAAGGTGTGCACATTAGTTGAATTGGGTGTCCTAAATTGTCCATAGTGTTCAGAGATGTATGGGTTAGGTGCACTAGTTAGGGGTAAATATAGGGTAGTGGAATGGATCTGGGTGGGTTACTTAGCTACAACTCAAAGACAATGGATCACTGTCAATCTGTTTTCTCCAATTGTCCTGATGTCATTCTGTACCTTTCCCACAGCTCCAGGTTGAGATGCAATAGGAATCACCACATAATTGAACAGGTGGGATTTATTAATGGGTCATTCTGCACCTATGAGCATATTGTTGCATGTGAAATATTCATCAGGATATCACGAACTGGGGGGCTGGGGGTGCTGATCGACTGCAATATTTCAAGGTGATATAATTGGCCACTTTTAGTTTTTGGCACATCAATATAAAAGTTATTGATCTAAAAGCAACCCGACAGCCAAATTCTTTCTGTGCAATTTCTACCTCTGTCATTAAAATTATACTTTATAATTACTAATTTTCACAACAACCCAGCAATTTCAGTCACCCATTACTGATTGTCACTCTTTTCATGTTCCATTTTAACTTCTCTAATTAACTATAAATTATTCAGCTGCTGTGGTTAGATTTGAACTGAAATAAAATACACATTTCATCAAAGCTTCTCATTTTGCATTCATCAGGACATTCTCAAAGACACCAGTGTTAAGAGGAACAATATTTTATACTGTATTCCAATAGAGTGTTGGTAAGTTGGAAAGTGGACTCTGATTGGTAGCAGCATTGCCATGGAGACTGCGCCAGTTAGATGGTGACTGACAATCAACCACCAAGCTTCTCATACAGTTTAGAATGTTGTTCCCCTTTACCTTGGTATTCTTGCGAGTGTCCTGCTCAGTGAAAGATAAAAAGCTTCAACAAATGCGTCCTCTTTGGCAACATCCAGGTCTCCTCTCAAAATGGATATGACGGATCATGAATGCATGTCTCTGGATTATTAGTTTAGTAACATGTTCACTATACTATACTACCATGCTTTCCAAATATTTTATGTCATTACAAAGACAATGTAATAGTTTTAATGTGTCTTCCCACAAGCAACTGGTAGCTCATCTTTCTCTCTGGTTATTGTTGAAGCGAATGATGGGAAGAGGTCATTCTGTCAGCTCTCTGACTACTTAGCGTCGCTGGGATAGCAAAGGAGCCAGAGGCAGGCAGAGTCTGCCATCTGCAATTTGAGTTATAATGATGGATGGCCAGGTGAGATAGAAACATTATTGACTGAACTGCCTCCCTCAGTGGATGCTCATTTTTGGAAAAATGCCAACAAGATTTAAACAGATGGTAGGCCTTAGCCTAATGCTTCATAAATGCTAGTCACAAGGATTGTTGAAAACTAAGCAGTGTCAAATTACCAGGCTGGTGTACACACACACACACACCACAGATGGAATGGGAGAAGATCAACCACAATCTTGACCAGATGTGAGGAGTCAAGCTGCCTACCCTGCTCCTATTTCCAATGCTCACCAGCTGGTGTGGGTTCTTAAAATGCTTTCAACTCACTAACATAAACAGATTCCTTAAGACTAAGAGGCTGAGGAGCTGAAGTAGGCCATTCAGCCCATTGAGTCTGCTCTGCCATTCAATGAGATCATGGCTGATCTGATAACCCCCAGCTCCACTTTCCAGCCTTTCCCCATAATCCTTGATTCGCTTACTATTCCAAAATCTGTCTCTGTCTTGAATATTCGTAATGACCCAGCCTCACAGCCTTCTTTGCTAAAAATATCCGCAGATTCACAATTCTCTGTGGGAAGAAATTCCTCCTCAACACTGTCTTAGATGTGCAACCCTTTATTCCTAGTTCATGCTCTCTGATCCTAGACTCTCCCACAGAAGAAACAATCTCTCTGTATCTACCCTGTTAAGAATGCTGTGGGGAAAATCACCAGTCTTGAAGTCAGAATCGAGATTCAACGACAGAGTTCATTGTACAAAGAAACCGGAGCTCCGGGGAGAGAGAGAGAGATGTCTGGCAGCACGGCTGGCAGCTGCGAGCCTCCTCTCTCCCTCGGAGCACATGTCACGATAGTTTGTACATTTCATGGTGTAATGGCCCAGGTATTGAGTGTTTGCTTGTGCAGCATGGTTTGTTTACAGAAAACATTACAGAGTCATTGTGAGTTTCAGAGGAATGTTAGAGTCATTGTCAGTTTCAGCAGCTACGCAGAAGTCCATTGCTGCTGTAATTGGTTGAGATCATTTTTCCTGAGAAGGAAGATTGTTTTCCATTGCTGCAAATTTAAGGTATTAACACTTGTATACAAGCAGTCTCAGGTAGTCAACATTTCTATTGAAGGTAGTGGCTGGACCCAGACATTTCAGGGGGCAGTAGACATTACTGATATGTATTCTCTCCCCCACTCACCTTAAACTAATTATCTATATTCTGTGTCTATTGTACTGGTATCCTGTAGGCCTCAGGCAGTATCTGTGTATGCCTCACTGTACTTTTCCATGTAATGACTCAGCAGCCATCTTGTGTGCTAAGTGACCAACTGATGGCTCAGCAGCCACCTTGTGTCTGTGCGCCCCATGTCAGCATGCCCCGTGTCAACTCCCACTTCAAGAACCCTAAGAATCTTGTGTCCCATGCTTCTAAACTCCAAAAGGTACAAGCCCAACTTACTCAACCTCCCCTCAGAAACAGACCTTCCATACCAGGCGAGTGAAACTTCTCTGGACTGCCACTAATGCCAGTATATCTGTTCTTAGATAAAGTCAGTTAGGTTGGGCAGAGAACGTTTCAAGGGTTGGAAAATAAATAAGCTCACACATTATAATTGACCTTCCCCAAAAAAGATAAAGACGGCAACAGTTAATTCTATATTGCACCACCAGGCAGGTTCTTCTGCAGGGGTAATAAAATCTAGAAGATGCATGGTTCTGCACTAAAATATTGTTGTTACTGCTGCATCTGGTATCACTGCCTTATCATTCAGCAAGGAATGGAAAAGAAAAACACTCAGATCCAATTTTTTTGTAAATTCCTGTTGAGAAATGTAATATCTGATTACATTTTTTAATCTTTTGGAGTGATGGGCTCCAGTCTCCATCCAACAGGTGTGTGTTTGCAACAGTTTTAAGGCATTAACTGCTGTTGAAAGGAACATCTCTTAACTCTGAAGCTCCATATTGTTAAAGAACAGCAGTGTGGAGATAATGCTGGCATCGCAATGTCACTGGACTAGTTATGTAAAACTCCAGCCTAATGTTCCAGAACATGGGTTTAAATCCCACAACAGCAGATGGTGACATTTGCATTTGGAAAACTGGAATTTCTTTTATTCACCTGTGAATGTTGCATGATGTTACTACCTATCCCTAAATGTCCTTGAGAAAGTGATGGTGAGTTGCTGTTCAGTACTAAGCTGGAACATTGTCAGGGCCCATAATGTTTGCAGTATCCAGTGTCTTCAGGCGCCAGACTCAAGAAGTGTTAGTCCTTGCCTTGCATCAAGGCTAGTGAATTCTGGTCCCTTTCTAGAAGCACGGGTTCAAATCACACTCCTGACTTTCTCATTTGTCCTGGAACAAATATTACCACAAAGCCCACATTATAAACAAACTTTATAGGTGTTACGGCAGCTCAGTGGTTAGCACTGCTGCCTCACCGCACCAGGGACCCGGGTTCGATTCCAGCCTCAGGTGACTGTCTGTGTGGAGTTTGTACATTCTACCTGTGTCTTTGTGGGTTTCCTCTGGGTGCTCCGGTTTCCTCCCACAATCCAAGAATGTGCACGTTATGTGAATTGGCCATGCTAAATTGCCCATAGTGTAGGCTATTAGTCAGCGATAAATATAGGGTAGAGGGAATGGGTCTGGGTGGGTTACTCTTTGGAGGGTCGGTGTGGACATGTTGGGCTGAAGGGCTGGTTTCCACACTGTAGGGATTCTGATTCTTATTTTAATTTCTTAATATCATATAGAGTAATTAATTGACTGAAGATTGCTATCTGTGATGCTGGGGACAACTGGAAGAGGTTAAGATGAATCATTGACTTGGCTCTTCTAGCTGAACATCACTGCAAATGCTGCAGCTTTAACTTTTGCACTAATGTGTTGGGCTCTTCAATCATTGACGATGGGCATATCTGTGGAACCTCCTCCATCAATGAGTTGTTTAATGTCCACCACCATTCACGACTGGATTTGGCAGGACTGTGGAACTGATCCGTCGGTTGTGGGATCACTTGGCTCTTTCAGTTGCTGTTTATGCTGTTTGGCATGTAAGTAGTCCTTTTTGTTAGCTTCATCAGGTTGACACCTCATTTCCCTCCCAAACTCTCCATTGAACCAGGGTTGATTCTCGGCTTGATGGTAATGGTTGAGGGGTCGATATGATGGGCTATGTGTTGGAGTAAACTTCTGCTGCTGTTGACGGTCCACAGTGCCTCATGGACGCACAGCTTTGAGTTGCAAGATCTGTTCATAGTCTGTGCAATTTAGCACAGTGATAGTGCCACAAAACATAATAGAAGGTATTTTCAATGTGAAAGCAAAGCCTTGTCACCGCCTAAGGACTAGGCAGTGCTCACTTTTACTAATACTGTCATGGACGGATGCATCTGCAGCTGACAGATTGGTAAGGATGAGGTCACATATGTTTTTTCCTCTTATTGGTTCCCTCACCACCTGCTGTAGACCCAGTCTAGCAGCTATGTCCTTTAGGACCCAACCAGCTCGATCAGTTGTGATACTGCTGAAACACTCTTGGTGGTGGACATTGAAATCTCCCTCCCAGAATACATTCTGCACCTTGCCATCCTTAGTGCTTCCTCTAAGTGTTGCTCGACATGGAGAAGTATCGACTCATCCATTGAGGGAAGACGGTACGTGGTAATCAGCGGGAGGTTTCCTTACCCATGTCTAACCTGAAGCCATAAGCCTCAACAGTGAATGTGAGGTAGAAGAACAAATAGCAAAACAGAAAGAGGTAGAGGCAACAGGGTGGTGGTGATGGGAGATTTTAATTTTCCCAACATTGACTGGGATACACAGATTGTTAGAGGTCTGGATGGGGCAGAATTTATAAGGAGCATCCAGGAAAGTTTTCTTGAGCAGTATGTCAATAGTCCGATGAGGAAAGGGGCCAGGTTGGGGAATGAGCCAGGCCAGGTGGTAAAAGTTGCAGTGGAGGATTTCTTTGGGAAGAGTGACTACAGTTCTGTAAGTTTGAGAATACTCATAGACAAAGATGAGAGTTGTCCTCAGGGAAGAGGACTAAACTGAGCCAAGGTCAATTATATCAAATTTCGGCAGAAGCTGGGGAATGTGGATTGGGAGCAGCTATTTGAAGGGAAGTCCACATTTGCTAGATGGGTGGCTTTCAAAGGTAGGTTGAATATAGTGCAGGATAGGCATGTCCCTTTGAAAACAAGAGATAGGAAAAGCAAGATTCATTAATCGTGAATGACAGGAGAAATTGTGTGACTAGCTAAGAGGAAAAAGGAAGCGTACATAAAGTCAAGGCAGCTAAGAACAGAACGGGCCTTGGAAGAATATCAGGAGAGTAGGACTAATCTTAAACGAGGAACCAAGTGGGCTAAAAGGGGTCATGAAATAACTTTAGCAAATTAAGGAGAATCCCAAGGCATTTTATTCTTATATAAGAAGCAAGAAGGTGATTAGAGAAAGGGTTGTTCCACTAAAGAAAAAGGAAGGAAGATTAAGTGTCAAACCTGAGAAAATGGGGAAAGGTGACCAGTGGTGTTCCACAGCGATCAGTGTTGGGGCCACTGTTGTTTGTGATATACATAAATGATCTGGAAGAGGGCATTGCTGGTCTGATCAGTAAGTTTGCAGATGACACGAAGATTGGTGGAGTAGCAGAAAGCAGAAAGATTATCAAAGAATACAGGAGAATATAGATAGACTGGAGAGTTGGGCAGAGAAGTGGTAGAAGAGTTCAATCTGGGCAAATGTGAGGTGATGCATTTTGGGAAGTCTAATTCTAGAGCAAACTATTCAGTAAACGGAAGAGCCTTGGGAAAAGTTGATGGGCAGAGAGATCAGGGAGTGCAGGTCCATTGTACCCTGAAGGTTGCTACACAGGTGGATAGAGTGGTCTAGAAGGCATATGGTATGCTTGCCTTCACCAGATGGGGTATTGAGGAGAAGAGCTGGCAAGTCATGTTAAAATTGGACAAGACTTTGGTTCGGCTGCATTTAGAATACTGTGTACGGTTCTGGTTGTCATATTACTAAAAGGATATGGATACTTTGGAGAGGGTGCAGAGAAGGCTTACGAGGGTGTTGCCTGGTATGGAAGGTGCTAGCTATGAAGAGAGGTTGAGCCGGTTAGGATTGTTTTCATCAGAAAAAAGGAGATTGAGGGGGGACCTGATTGAGGTCTATAAAATCATGAAGGATATAGACAGGGTAGATAGAGATAAGCTTTTTCCCAGGGTGAGGGATTCAATAATGAGAGGTCATGCGTTGAAGGTGAGAGGTGAAAGTTTAAGGGGGATATATGCAGAAAGTACTTAACGCAGTGGGTGGTGAGTGCCTGGAACACGTTGCCAGCAGAGGTGTTAAAGGCAGGTACGGTAGATTCATTTAAGATGCATCTGGACAGATGTATGAGTAGTTGGGGAGCAGAGAGATACAGATGCTTAGGAATTGGGTGACAGGTTTAGACAGTGGATTTGGATTTGCTCAGGTTTGGAGGGCCGAAGGGCCTGTTACTGGGCTGTAAATGTTTTTTGAGGAGAAAGTGAGGTCTGCAGATGCTGGAGATCAGAGCTGAAAATGTGTTGCTGGAAAAGCGCAGCAGGTCAGGCAGCAT
>NC_057716.1:97694632-97723048 GCF_004010195.1 Chiloscyllium plagiosum
CAGGAGAATCGACGTTTCGGGCATAAGCCCTTCTTCAGGAATCACCTTCCTTGTTCTTTGTTAATGGGGTCCAAACTCAATGTTGTGGCATCTCCTGACTGTATAATACAGTGCCACCACCTCTGCTGGGTCTGTCCTTCTGATAGGACAGGACATATCCATGGATGGTGCTGGTGATGTCTGGGTCACTTGACTAGGCCGTGAGACAGCTTTCCCACTTGGCTAACACCTTTAACATCTTAACATCTTATCTGCGTTGACACCAATTGTTACAGTTAACCCGAGCATGTAATTTTTATAAAAAGTTTTGTGATTTACATATGAAAGAAGTGAAACTAACATGGTCATTCTAACAGATGAGATACTTAACAAGCAATCAAGGTATTTTTCAATGTACAATTTCAGTTACATCACACTGTAAACTTTTGCTATAAATTCTGTGTCTTACAATTGTGTACTCCACAACCACTTGATGAAGGAGCGGTGCTCCAAAAGCTAGTGCTTCCAATTAAACCTGTTGGACTATAACCTGGTGTTGTGTGATTTGCAACTATTGTGGAGAAGGACATGGAAGATACAGAATGCGGAAAAATAGATGGTGACATCTTAAAAAAATGTTCATATTACAGAGGATGAGCAGGTGCTGGAATTCTTGAAAAGCATAAAGGTGGATAAATCCCCAGGACCAGATCAGGTGTACCCAAGAACTCTGTGGGTAGCTAGGGAAGTGATTGCTGGCCCCCTTACTAATATATTTGTATCATCGATAGTCACAGATGAGGTGCCGGAAGACTGGAGGTTGGATAACGTTGTGCCACTATTTAAAAAAGGTGGTAAGGGAAAGCCAGGGAACTATAGACCTGAGAGCCTGATATCAGTGGTGGAGGGATTCCTGAGGGACAGGACATGTATGTGCATAGGCAAGAACGAATGCGGAATAGTCAGCATGGCTTTGTGCGTGGGAAATCATGTCTCACAAAATTGATTGAGTTTTTTGAATAAGTAACGAAGAGGATTGATGAGGGCAGAGTGGGGGACATAGTCTATATGGACTTCAATAAGGCATTCAACAAAGTTTCTCATGGTAGACTAGTTAGCAAGATTAGATCACCTGGAATAAAGGGAGAACCGGATGCAAGACTGACTTGAAGGTGGAAGAAGAGCGTGGTGGTGGAGGGTTGCCTTTCAGACTGGAAGCCTGTGACCAGTGGTATGCCATAAGGGTTTGTGCTGAGTCCACTGCTTTTCAACATATATATCAATGATTTGGATGTGAACATGGGAGGTATAATTCTAGAGTCATAGAGTCATAGAGATGTACAGCATGGAAACAGACCCTTTGGTCCAACCCGTCCATGACGACCAGATATCCCAACCCAATCTAGTCCCACCTGCCAGCACCCGGCCCATATCCCTCCAAACCCTTCCTATTCACCAAATGCCTTTTAAATGTTGCAATTGTACCAGCCTCCACCACTTCCTCGGGCAGCTCATTCCTTACATGTACCACCCTGTGTATGAGAAGGTTGCCCCGTAGGTCTCTTTTATATCTTTCCCCTCTCACCCTAAACCTATGCCCTCCAGTTCTGGACTCCCCGACCCCAGGGAAAATACTTTGCCTATTTACCCTATCCATGCCCCTCATAATTTTATAAACCTCTATAAGGTCACCCCTCAGCCTCCGACGCTCCAGGGAATACAGCCCCAGCCTCTCCCTATTGCTCAAATCCTCCAACCCTGGCAACATCCTTGTAAATCTTTTCTGAACCCTTTCAAGTTTCACAACATTTTTCCGTTAGGAAGGAGACCAGAACTGCACGCAATATTCCAACAGTGGCCTAACCAATGTCCTGTACAGCCGTAACATGACCTCCCAACTCCTGTACTCAATACTCTGACGAATAAAGGAAAATATACCAAATGCCTTTTTCACTATCTACCTACGACTTCACTTTCAAGGAGCTATGAACCTGCACTCCAAGGTCTCTTTGTTCTGCAACATTCCCTAGGACCTTACCATTAAGTGTATAAGTCCAGCTAAGATTTGCTTTCCCAAAATGCAGCACCTTGCATTTATCTGAATTAAACTACATCTGCCACCTCTCAGCCCATCTGGTCCAGATCCTGTTATAATCTGAGGTAACCCTCTTCGCTGTCCACTACACCTCCAATTTTGGTGTCCTCTGCAAACTTACTAACTGTACCTCTTATGCTCGTCCAAATCATTTATGCTTGCAGATGACACCAAAATTGGAGGTGTTGTGGACAGTAAAGAAGGTTACCTTAGAGTATAACGAGATCTTGATCAAATGGGCCAATGGGCTGAGGAGTGGCAGATGGAGTTCAATTTAGAAAAATGTGTTCATTTTGGAAAGGCAAATCATTACACACTTAATGGTAAGGTCTTGGGGAGTGTTGCTGAACAAAGAGACCTTGGAGTGCAGGTTCATGATTCCCTTGGGTGGGAGAATCCAGAACTGGAGGACATAGGTTTAGGGTGAGAGTGGAAAAATCGAAAAGGGACCTAAGGGGCAACCTTAGGGTGGTGCGTGTATGGAATGAGCTCCAGAGGAAGTGGTTTGAATAGGAAGAGTTTAATGGGATGTGGGCCAAGTGTTGGTAAATGGCACCAGATTAATTTAGGATATCTAGTCAGCATGGATGAGTTAGACCGAAGGGTCTCTTTCCATGCTGTACACCTCTGTTATCCTATGACTCTTTAACAGTGCCTCTCTGAAAATGCAGCGGTCATTCTATACTGCACTAACAATTGTAATTTTCAATGCCCAATTTATCTCATCATTAGGTCCTTCATTCATTCTGGCATTTATGAAGCAACCACTCTGCTCTATAACACCGTTACCATCAATGTCAATGTCCTAGTCCTCATGAAAACCATTCCTCTCTCCCAGCTTGGTCATTCCCAGTGCCGGCCTTTTCTGAACAGGCAGGTGTGGAGATAACAGGGATACTCACCCTAAAACACTCGAGCTACTGATCTCTGTCTTAAATGTAACCATAAATATACATAAATGTGCTCTATGTTAATGCCAAGTGGAAGACATCAGGCCATAATTTCAAGACTAAATTGCGAATTGGGCTATTATCCAATTTTGTAATTCTCCCATGTCCTGTTCACCAATATCTTTCCATACTTTTTACAGAGATGAAATTCAACATAGTGTTCTTTCTGAGTCATGTAACTTTGACGTGCACACAATTGGATGTATGAAACATGGTTTTCAAAAGCTAATTGGAGGGCTTGACAGCAGAAATACGAATCTCTGACAATAACCAATGCTGGATATGACTAAATTCCCTGTCAGTAACTTACACTTATTCAAAGTGTGTCACTGTGAACTATAGGGGGAAAGAAGTGAATGCAAAGCTGATCCTTAACAGAAAGCTTCAAGTAACAATAATTGTGCATTGGTTCATTATATCACACAGCAAGGGTTGTATTAATTTCAATTGCTGATGCTATTTTGGTGCTAATCATTAATGTAATTCAAACAAGATAGTGCTTGCAATATTGAGTGAATCACACACTTGTGGTTCACAAGGGGCTTACGTTTCCTTAAAGCAGTGACATTCCAATTATTTGGTGTGGGAATGCCATTACTAATATTGGCACATCCGAAAAGATTACTGATAAATATTCGTATGCTCTGCAGGGTCACCCTGCCCAAACTTGCAGCTATCAACAACTGTAGCTGCACATAATGTAAACAGTCAATAAAATTGGAGAAAAATACAAAAGAAATCATGATAGACATGAACCTGATCGACAGTTCGGACCAAGTCTCTGACCAATATTCCAAGCGTGGTTCCCATCTGGGAGCACCAAAGCAGAAAATGTATTTCAACTTTCCAGAACTGAAAGAGAATAAGCACACTGTGGTGGAAGAATAATTTCCAATCCAGGGTAGAATTTGCATTCTAATTCAAAAAGGCTATTTGAAAAGAGTGGCTGCTGAAGTAATATCAGAATTTGGCCACAAAATAAGCAGTAAGTAGTTGTCAGAGGAGCTGAGGTAGCATGGGAGCAACATCGTGACCATCTATGACAAGATCCAAAATCTTTTACGTCAACTCTCTCATTAATGTCAAAATCTGTGGTGGACAATAAGGATTTCATGCCATTAGCAAGAAAATTAGAAACGAGCAACAGAATAAAAATTTAACAAAAGATAGAACATGGGATACAATGACTTTAAACTGATTAAATAAATATTCTGTTCCCATTACAGCACAAGGCAAGCCAAAAAATGTAGTCTTTATCATTGCACTGCCACATTGTCATTTTGTACAATACAATTGATATGAATTAACTACGGGTTCCCTACCCAAATGCTGTCTTCTTGGCGATACTGTTTCCAGTTCCTTCCTGTGTCACTGAACATTAACAGGTAGCGTGTCACCCAGTCTGAGCTCCCATACCGCCCCTGGCTTGCTACGGCGGTGATTTCTGTTCTCTCACCGAGGTCCATCTGTAACCATTGGTATTTGTCAGATTCCAGGGGTGACCATCCACCAGCTCCTTCAAGGAAAAGTTAAACAAACAAAATCATTCAGGGAAAAAAGATACAAGGAGAGCATAAAGAAATCTGACACATTTCAGCTCCTAACAACTTCATTTTAAAAATTTATTCATGGTTGAAGAGGTCACTGGTTAGGCTGGAGTTTATTGCCCATCCTTAATTGCCCAGACAGCAGTTAAGAGTCAACCACATTGCTCTGCGTCTGGAGTAATGCGTAGAATAGACAAAGTAGAGATGACAGTTCCCTTCCCTAAAGGACATCAATGAACTAGATATATTTTCCAGACAATCGACAATGGATTTGAGGTCATCATTAGACTCTAACTTCCATATTTTGTTTTCAATTGAATTCAAATTTCACCATCTGTTGGGGCATAATTCAAACCCGGGTACCCAGATCATTCTGAGGAAGGGTCACTCAACCTGAAACGTTAACTCTGATTTCTCTCCACGGATGCTGCCAGACCTGCTCAGCTTTTCCAGCAATTTCTTTCTTGGGCCCCAGAACATTACCTGGGTCTTGGATTAACAGTCCAGCAATAGTACCATTTGGCCATCACTTCCCTGCTTATAATTTTCCCTCTATTTAAGATTTAATTTCATTTACAAGATGTGATTGGATTCTCAGATTTGCTAAGATTCCTTCTGCCCACCCACTGATGCCCTAAAATACAGTGGCAGTCCTTCTCCTTAACCTGTTACTCTCCATCTGGAGAAAGTGCTCCGACAATGGGAGTGAATTCCATATGTTGACCCAATAATGATGAAAGGACAATGGCATGCATCCAGTTTAGGAAGGTGAGTGACTTGGGAGGGGCACTTGAATCTGCACAATGTCTTATTTTTCTCAACAAAATATGTTACAAGGTTATGGGGGTAGCTTTTGTGAACAGCTCCCATTCATTCTGTGATTGCACATACCCAGAGGCTGGTGAATCCAATAGCAGGGGCACTAGACAATGCTAAGTCCTCAACAGTGTTAAGCATCTTGATGCATTGTTGTGCCTGCAGGTAATTGATGACTGATCCATCACGTCACCAACTTAGAATTACATAGAAGTTGCACCGTAGAAAAACAGCTAGTTAGCCAACACTTAAGGACATAGAAACAGGGATAGGCCATTGAGCCCTTTGAATCCACTGTGACATCAATAAGATCATGGCTGATCTGTGGCCTAACTCAAAATGCCTGCTTTGAGCTCAAATGCCTTAATAGCCTTCCTTAATAAAAGATTGTCTATCTCAGATTTAAAGTCAACAATTACATTAGCATTGACCATCACTTGAGGAAGAGAGTTCCAAACCTACACTACTCCTGAAAGGCGTGGCCCTAATTCTACGTCCCCAGGTTCTAGACTCTTCAAACTGCAGAAGTAGTTTATGTTTATCTACCCTGTGTTTCCCTGTTAATATTTCAATTAGATCACCTCTTAACCTTCTGAATTCTAGAGAATAAAGGTTTAATTTGTCTAATCTCTCTTCATAATGTAACCCCAGAAGTCCAGGTACCAACCTTGTAAACATGCGTTGAATCCTTGCCAGATCCAAAATAACCTGAGAGTTGGTGCCCAGATAGGCTCACAGTATTCTAAGTACAGTCTAACTAGGGTTTCATTTAACTGCAGCATAACGTCTGTATCCCTATACTCCAATCTTTAGATATGAAAACCAGCATTCCATTTGTCTTCTTGACTATTTTCTGCACCTGTTCATGGTATTTTAAACAACTATGCACCTAAACCTCCAAATCTTGTTGGACATCCACTGTACCTAATTTTGTGCCTTCTAAAAAGTATCCTTTTTCAAGCCAAAATGAATAACCTCAGATTTGCTCACATTAAAATCCACCTGCCAGTGCTTTGGCTATTCATAGAGTTATAGAGATGTACAGCATGGAAACAGACTCTTCAGTCCAACTTGTCCATGCCGACCAGATACCCTAACCCAATTTAGTCCCACCTGCCAGCACCCGGCCCATATCCCTCAAAACCCTTCCTATTCATATACCCATCCAAATGCCTTTTAAATGTTGCAATTGTCATCTAATCTATCAATCTTCTATTGTAATTTTATGCTGCCACTAACAGTTTCTAGAATGTTGAACAATTTTGTGTCATCAGCAAATCTGGATATTTGACTTTTTTTTGCCATCATCCAAGTCATGAATGAATACTGTGAATACTTGAGGCCCTAACACAGATTCCAGGCAGACAACTTCCTGGCAATTTGAAAGCATTTTAGGGAACATCTCTGGACACACACACCAAACAATCTTACTACCCTGCGGCTGACCACTTCAACTCCCCCTCCCACTCCCCCAAGGACATGTAAGTTCTGGCCTCCTCTACCACCAAACCAAAGCCACCTCCAACTGGAGGAAGAACACTTCATTGTCCACCTTCAACCACATGGCATCAACATTGATTTCACTAGTTTCCAAACCTCCCTTCTCCCTACCTTATCCTAGATCCAACTCAGCACTGCCCTATTGACCAGTCCTATCTGTCCATCCTCCTTCTCACCTATCTGCTCCAGCCTCCCCACCGACCTATCATAATTATCCCCCTCCAACTGCATCCACCTGTCACCTTCCCACCTACCTTGTCCCAGCCCCACACCCACCCCCTTATTAATCACTCATCCGCCTTCCTCCCCAAATTCCTGATGAAGGGCTTATGCCTGAAACATCGACTCTCCTGCTCCTCATATGCTGCTAACTGTCTCTCATGTGGAACTTTATCAAAAGCCTTCTGGAGGTCCATACAAACAACATCCATTGACTTATTTCTGTCCACCACCTTTTTCACCTCTCCAAAAACAGATCTGTCAGGCATGAAGCCATGTTGACTCTCCCTGATTAACTGAAAAATTTCAAGGTAATCGGTTACCCTATCCTTGATTACAAACTCCAACAATTTGCCAACCACAGATGTCAGGCTTAACTGGTCTGTAATTCCTAGTATCCCTCTGTTACCTTTCAGAAAGAGCAGAGTGACCTCTGCAAATTTCTAATTCAGAGATTGAACCCTGAATCCAGGGAACTCTGAAAATTATAGTTAGGGCATTGGCAATATTCTCTTTACCACCCACGGATGGAAACATAAGTCCTAGCGATTTGTCACTCTTCAGTTACATTAATTTCCCTATTATTGGTGATTTACTTAAGCTAGTTTTATTTAGATCCTGTCCCTGATCTTTTGTTAATTTTTTTTGGGAGTTGCAGCAAACTATCCTCCTTATCTTCTGTGAATACTGAAGCAAAGTCCTCATTCAGCATGCCTGTCATTTCCCCTGTCATTGCTAATATTCATACTCTCAGTCTTCAGTGGATCATAGCACTCTTAAACAGCCAATTTCCCTTTACATAACTCTATAATCTCTTCTGATTGCATTTTATGTCCTTTTTTCCTTTATGAACAAAAGTTTCTTTTCATATTCTTTTTAGCACTCTTATAAGCTGTTTTATAGCCCTTTGTATTTGTCACATTCTGTGGAATCTGTACTGTTCTTTACATTTTATAACCCTTTTGTTTTCAGAAGTCCAGGATAGGTTTTCTTTTATGAGATGGAGCTTTTCCTTCTTGTGGGTACAAACCGCTTAGGAATAGCATTAAAACTTTCTTTGAACACCCTCCACTTTTCCTTGGTTGTTTTACCTATTAGCAGGGCTTCCCATTTTCCTGTGGACAGACTCTGCTTCATCCCATTAAAGTCTGCCTTACTTAAATCCAAAATTCTAGTATCCGACCTGAGCTTGCCTCTTACAAACATTATATGAAACTTGATCATATTATGATCACAATTTCACAAATGCTCACGAACAACTAGGTCACTGAACTAAATTAGGTTCATTGCTCATTATTAGATTTAATATTGCTTGTCTCCTTGTCATATCCAAGACATATTGCCGCAGGAAACTATCCCAGACACACACTAGAAATTCATAACTTCTCTGGCAGGTGCTTGTCTGTCTCTCCCAGTCCATGTTAATATTAGAATCACCCATTTATAACCTGTCTGGCAGGTGTTTGTCTGTCTCTCCCAGTCCATGTTAATATTAGAATCGCCCATTTATACTCCTCTATCTTTGCTGCATAGTTACCTAATTGCAGCATTTATATGATCTAGCACTTCTGAGCTATTGCCAAGTGGTCTATATATGACACTTACTGCAGTTTTAGTCCTTCACAGTTTTCCAGTACCACCCATATGATCTCCACTGGGTGCTTTGCCCTCATTACATCCTCCCTCTCCATAGAAGAGATTCTTTTTTCATCAGTAATGCTACTCCAGCCCTTCTGCCGTCTTCTCTATTCCTCCCGGAAACCTTATAACCTATAACCTTTAATTCTTAGTCCTGACCTTCCTGCAGTCATATCTCGTTAATGGCCAATATATCATAATTTCCAATTTGAATTTTTAACTTGTTCCTTACACCCCATACATTTGTGTAAAGAACTTTAATTCTGACCATATACTCTATCCTTGCATGCCAATGTTTTGTTTTCACGTAAGCCTGCAGCCTCACTTCACACTCACTTTCTCTTTTCGCTCTTTTTCCTCCATGCATCTTTTATTACGAGACTGAAACTTGAAAGCTGACATCATAAGTCGCTCCAAGATATGCCTAATGCTACTTGTGGCATGCACTTCTATAGACGCTGATTCACCTGATGGAGTGAGAGATAGGAACCTGACCACAAGGTTACGTATTGCAGTGGGTGACATTTCTGCTGCTGGTGTCTAAGAGCAGCTCATGTAAATACTGTTTTGCATTGACAGACATGACCTTGGTCTTTCCCACTTATCATCACATGAGTGATTGAATGGTTTATTTACTGTCACAAAAATCTTGACGATACAGTGAAAAGTGTTTTGTCGCCTGAACCCAGCGCTATTTTTGAGTTACAAGAAGGATTGAAAAGGAATTACTTAAATAAGACGTAGGAGCAAATTACTGCAGATGCTGGAATCTGTACTGGAAACAACAACTGCTAGAGATTACAGAGGGTCAGGCAGCACTGATGGAGAGACAGAAAGCTTAGCGGGTTTTGAGAAGATTTGTAGCTCAGGTTGAGGTTGTGGTTGTAGGTGTGTTCGCTGAGCTGGAAGGTTCATTTCCAGACATTTCATCACCCTACTAGGTAACATCTTCAGCGGGCCTCAGGTGAAGCACTGCTGATAATTCCTGCTTTCTATTTATATGTTTGGGTTTCTTTGGGTTGGTGACGTCATTTCCTGTGATGAAGACAGAAAGGTAACGTTTCGAGTCTAGATGACTTTCAGCAGAGCTGAAGTGAAATGTGAAGAGACAGCGTTTATGCTATAGTTTTGGTGGTGGTGGGGGTAGTGGGTGTAGGGTGCTTGTGGTGAAAAGTTGTTAAAAATGAAAACAGAAGTTGCTGTCAAAACAGCAACCAAAACTCAAGAACAAGTATCCCCCACTTTTTGATAGTTCGCTTTACGCCACTTCACTTTTACGAAAGACGTACATCAGTACCTTTTTCTCTAAATGAAAGAAATCCAAAGAGGATTTTCGCTTTTACGAGAAAAAGCAAAAACCATATAAATTCCCATATAAATTAAAGCTCCTTTGCTTTATGCCATTTCGACTTACGAAAGGTTTCATTGCTACGCTCTACTTTCGGATAGTGAGGGATACCTGTATCTTTCACAGCCAAATGTTACATATTTTCCATTTTTTCCAGTACTCCTTTGGATTGCCTTCTCATCATATGCACAGGTGCTTGTAAGATCTCAGTTCAGGGAGAAAGTGAGGGCTGCAGATGCTGGAGATCAGAGCTGAAAATGTGTTAGCAGGTCAGGCAGCATCCAAGGAACAGGAGAATCGACGTTTCGGGAATAAGCAAGAAGGGCTTATGCCCGAAACGTCGATTCTCCTGTTCCTTGGATGCTGTCTGACCTGCTGCGCTTTTCCAGCAACACATTTTCAGCTCTCAGATCAGAACAGCATTCACCCTCTATCAAAGGTACTGTACCCACATTCAACTTCATAACAACATAATGATAAAAAAGGAAATGTTGAAACCACCCATAGTTATTGCTGACAGACTGTAGATCATTGTCTTCCCAACTCTGATGAGTGGATTCTGACACAGTGGATAGAACACACTGAGGGATATTGATGGTGGACTAAAGGATTTTTTTTCTTAATTTGCCTGTAGGCTATGGTATTGCTGGTAAGGGCAGCATTTATTTCCCAACCCAATCAAATGTGAGAAACCTGAAGCTGTACTCCAGCTGTTCCTCTCAAGTGGTCAGTCTCTCTCATTGGCCTATTAGCTTCTTTCATGGGATGGCAGTATTGATGCATTGGTCTCTATATAACTCCATCGATTTGCTTTCTGGAATTGAAATTCATTAAAGATCCTTAGACAGCACCTTCCAAACCCACAACCACTTCCATCGAGAAGGACAAGGTACTTGGGAACACAAGATGGAAATGTGTTGCTGGAAAAGCGCAGCAGGTCAGGCAGCATCTAGGGAACAGGAGAATCGACGTTTCGGGCATTAGCCCTTCTTCAGGAATGAGGGAAGTTGGTCCAGCAGGCTAAGATAAAAGATAGGGAGGAGGGACTTGGGGGAGGGGCGTCGGAAATGTGATAGGTGGAAAGAGGTCAAGGTGAGGGTGATAGGTCAGACTGGGGTGGGGGCGGAGAGGTCGGGAAGAAGATTGCAGGTTAGGAAGGCGGTGCTGAATTTGATGGATTTGACTGAGACAGGCTGGGGGGAGGGGAAATGAGGAAACTGGTGAAATCCGAGTTCATCCCTTGTGGTTGGAGGGTTCCTAGCCGGAAGATGAGGCGTTCTTCCTCCAACCGTCGTTTCGCTGTGGTCTGACGATGGAGGACTTGGGAACACCACCACTTGCAAGTTCCCCTTCAAGCCGCTCACCACCCTGACTTGGAAATGTGTCACGGTTCCTTCACAGACGTTGGGTCAAAATCCTGGAATTCCCTCCCTAACAGCATTGGGGGTCAACCCACAGCAAGTGGACAGCAGCGATTCAAGAAGGCAGCTCACCACCACCTACTCAAGGGCAAATTGGGATGGGCTATCACTGCTGGCCATCCAGAGATGCCCAAGTTCCTCAAATTAATTTTAAAAATTGAAATAGGTAGCTCTGCAAACAACAATGCAGATCAGCCATTGTGAACCTGAAATCAACACAAGCTCAATGGGCTGAAGGTCCTCTTCCATTTTCTACACACCCATGCCTCCAATTGTTGTTGATCACACCTTGTCAAATCTTATCAAGTGTCATTCCATACCATATATGCATTTACTCAGAGCAGAGCAACAAAATCTAAATGAAGTGTGTCATGGGATCACTGCATTGTCAGTGTTGCTGTCTTTCAGGTGGGACATTAAGTACCTGCTTGAGTGGATGTAAAGTAATTATTTCTCTCTCTGCTTGCAAACAACACTCAAACATCTGGCTTAGCTGAGAAGCTCCCCGAAGCCGGAACGGTGCTGTGGAGTTCCTTGTTGAGGGCGCAGCTATTTTTCAAAAAAATAGTAGGGAGTTTTGATCCATGGATCACCAAACATTGAGCTTCCAAGTTCAGCAGGTAATAACAAAGACACATTTTGACCTTTATTTCAAAGGGAATGGAATATGAAACTAGGGAGGTTTTGCTAAAACTTGCAGCTGGAATACTGTGGACAGTTCTGGACCTCTTATCCAAAGCAAGATATTTTTGGGATTGGAGGCGTTCTAGAATGTTCACTAGGTTGATGCAGATGTGGAGGGACTGTTTATAAGCAAGAGATTGAGTAGGTTGGATCTGTACTCATTGGAGTCGAGAAGAATGAGAATGGCCTTATTGAAACATACAAGATTCTTGGCTCACTTGACAGGATAGATGCAGAGAGGTTTGTTTCCTTTTGTGGGACAGTCTCAAACTAGAGGGCATACTCTTAGAGTAAGAATCAGGACAGAGATGAGGTGGAATTTCTTCTCTCAGAGGGTTGTGAATCTGTGGAACTCTCACAGAGGGCTGGGTCATTAAGTATATTCAAAGCTGAGAGAGACAGATTTTTAATCAGGAAGTGAGTCAAGGGTTATAATGGAAAAACAGAAAGCTGGAGCTGAGGATTATCAGATCAGCATGATCTCATTAACTGACGGAGCAGACTTGATGGACTAAATGGTCTCCTACTGTTCCTATATCTTATGGCCTTAAAAGAACATACAGAAGTAAAAAGAAATGATTGAGTTTGAGAGAGGGGCAAGTTGCTGTGTAAACAGAGGAAAAGTCCAGTATGGAATAAGGGTGTGTCTATCTGTATCTGGTGCTGATGCCTATCCTTGGACTGGGAGAATGAGTATGTTTAAAAGCCTATGAGAGTGAAAGCTACAATAAAAACACTAAGCTGTAAAATTCTGCTGCACTGAGTTTAAGACAGATCCTTATATTGTTTAGAATTATCTTACTCATTCAGTGTACCTACTTAATAACGACTGCATGTGTGTGTTTTGTCCAAATGCGTACAGTACAGAGCATTGTAATGTTGCAATTTAATCCTGGAGTTCTAACATAGAGTGTTACAGCACAGTGTGATGGACCAGGCCAGATCACTCAAAACTTTCTTAAGCAGGCAGCCCCAGACCATAACTTTGCAATTTGTTTCAGTAAGTGTACAGTGAAAATTACCCAGAGTAAGTTATCTAGGTTGATTACTAGATTTTAAAACAGATAAAAATTTATTCACAAAAATATACAATGAAACACAAAGAACAGAATAAAGAACCCCTACAGAACACAATCTATCAATCTATTCAACTAGACTTAATTATGCTGTTCCGAATATACACAGCAAACTCCCTTTAAAAACCAGTACAAATGGAACACATGCTCACAGGTTGACGTTGAAGGGCAAAAACAGAGAGAGAGAGGGAGAGAGTGAGAGAGAGTGTGAGAGAGAGAGAGAGAAAGTTTCCACACAGCTCACTGATGAACTTCTCACCAGGTCATACTGAACTAAAACTGCTCAGCTCAGCTAGAGAGCTGACCACTCCCCTCTCTTTATACAGGTCACTTCTAAAACATGCCCCCTTTGGCCTGAAGTTTCATCTGTTTACATATAAACAAAAGGCCTTTCAAAATCCTTTTCCTCTCTGTACCAAACCAGACTGATCAGAGTCTGGCCTGGTTTGTTACCCCTCCCTCTGAAAAAAATCAAGGACAGAGTCTTCTTGAGCCAAGGAACAGCTTTTGGAAAAAAAGGGACAGCTTTGTGACAACAGAAACAGACCCTTTGGAGTAACTCGACGTTTCAGGCAAAAGCCCTTCATCCAGAAGATCCTAATGAAGGGCTTTTGCCCAAAACATTGATTTTCCTGCTCCTCGGATGCTGCCTGACCTGCTGAGCTTTACCAGCACCACTCTAATCTAGACTCTGGTTTCCAAAATCTGTAGTCCTTGTTTTTACCTTTGGAGTAACTCGTCAATGCTGACTAAGTTTCCCAAACTAATCTAGTTCCATTTGCCTGCAATTGGCCCATATCCCTCCCAAATCTTTCCTATTCATTACCTGCCCAAATGTTTTTTTTTAACCCTGTAACTGCACCTGCATCCATCACATCCTCTGGCTGCTTATTCCACATACAATACCACTCTCTGTGTGCAAAGGTAGCCTCTCAGGTCCCTTTTAAATTTTTCTCCTCTCACCTTAAAACCATGCCCTTTCATTTTGAACAACCCCTCCCACACCCACCAGGAAAATGACCTTTGCTATTCACTTCTCTATACTGCTCATTATTTTATAAACTTCTACAAGGTCACCCCTCAACCTCCTACCTCCGGCAAAAAGAGTCCCAGCCTTTCCACCCTCTCCTTACAACTCCAGTCCCGGTAACATTCTTGTGAATCTTTTCCACACCCTCTCCAATATAATAATGTCCTTCCATAACAGGGTGACAAGAACTGCAGACAGCACTTTAAATGTGCCCTCCCTGACATCCTGTCCAACTACATTAACATGCCCCAACTCGGCGGAGATTGGCTGCAGCAGTGGCAGTGCCCAGAGCCTGGGCTCAGGGACTCAGTGTGTCGTCGGTTGTGGCATTGCTTGATGATTGATGGTTGGAGTGAGGACTATTAGTGCAATAGGCACAGAGCCTACACTCATGGACTTAGTGGGTCATTGGCTGTGGCGCTGCTTGGCGATCGTTGGCTGAAGCGAGGACTCTTAGTGCGGTAGGCCCGGAGCCTGGAGTGAGGGATTCAGTGGGTCGTTGGCTGTGGCATTGCTGGGCTGATCATTGGCTTCAGTGGTGGCAGTGCCCGGAAGAGGATTCCTCATTCAGTAGGTCCGCAAGGTCAACTCAAGACTTGGTTGTTCTTTGGCTGTGGCAGTGATGGTGCCTGGAGTGGGGACTGCTTGAAGCTTGGTACACCTCGCAGACACCTTGTAGAAGCCCTGCAGCTGAGTTTGAAGAGCCCTTGTGCAGAAGCTGAACTCGATTTATGTAATTTCCTTTTTGTAACTCAAAATGGCAGTGGATTGGGGAAACAAAACACGTTTCACTGGTACTTTCTCGATTAAATGTGACAATAAATAAATAAATACTCAATGGTCTAAGCAATCAAAACTTTATATTTGTGAAATAATTGTGGTCCATCAAGTCAAGTGTAAATATTTTGCCTGTCTAGTATTCTTCTAACTGATCGTAAGTGCTATTTAGATAGATATCGGGAAGTATGGTTACAACTCTAAATGTAAGGCATATGGACAGACTAAATGAGTGAGAAGAATTCCTGCACCCAAGTGACAATCACATATGTAGCTGAGAAGATAAACATTATGCAATGAAATGAAAACTGTTGGCTTGATTTTCCATTGCCATCTACTTCATGCTACAGCGTCAACCACAGCTTAGTGGAATTGCAATCACCCCAAGGGGATCAAGCCCCGCTCCAGAGTGCAGTACAAAAAGAGCTTTTGGCTGAGACTGAACAGAGGTCTCAGAAAAGATCGTGTAGTACTAATCAGAGAAGAACAAGGGAGCTCTTAACGTATATCACTGATTGTTCAGTATCACATTGTTTCTCATTGCTATATCCTCATAGACTGCTGTGCTTCTGACATTAAGATCATGACTGTACTTTAGAAGTACTTCATTAGCTACTTGATTCCCCAACATTCTATTGTAGTGGCAGGGACTGCAGTGCATGGATAGACACCAAAGATAAAAAAGCATAACAGCAATAGGACACTCCTCAATTTTATTGTTATTCATTTGTGGGATGTGGGCATCATTGGCTAGGCCAACATTTATTGCCTGTCCATAGTTGCCCTTGAGAGGGCGGTGGTGAGCTGAACAGCTGCAGTCCACCTGCTGTGGGTTGACCCACAATGCCATTAGATGGGGAATTCCAGGATTTGATTCAGCAACAGTGAAGGAACGGCGATATATTTCCAAATTAGGATGGTGAGTGGCTTGGAGTGGATCTTGCAGGTGGTGGTGTTCCCCTATAACTGCTGCCCTTGTCCATCTCGATGGAAATGGTTGTGGGTTTGGAAGGTGCTGTCTGAGCATCTCTGGTGAATTTCTGCAGTGCATCTTGTAGATAGTGCATCTCAGTAGTCTTGCAGCCACTGCCCGAGAAACACAAGACAAATGGCATCTCACAGAGCCCACCAAAGAGACAGAAAACTCAACCTAATTTGACAGGACGGTACATCAAATATGGAGAACAGTTGTTAACTGTGGATAACATTTCCCCAGTAACAACGCTTGGAAAATGATTTCTCAGATTTCATATACCTGGATTTTTAACGTTCTTAAAATATGACAAGAGTGTATTTAGATATAATTAAGTTGTAGGATTTAATATTAAAACTCATAATTGAAGCCATGTGAAACAGGGGCTCTGTCTACAATTGTACTCCTGCTTAAGTTGCCTGTAATAATACCACAGTGATGTAGTCTTCTGAAAGAAATTCTCTTACTGCATAATGCACAAGTGCTTGTTGGTAGATAATAACAGATCATGTGTGCTTATAATTGCAGTCAAGTCTAATGAGAGACAGAGTGTGAAACATGCAAGATGTTGAAGCTGGATTTCCATATTACTGCATTCAGTATGACTGTTTTTGTTTAAGGTCTTATGCCATTTTGTCAGCATCCAGGCAGTTTAATTAAAATAACTACAATTGCTTTCATCTAATCTTACTGTACAGAAGGAGGCCATTTGGCCTATTTTGCCTATGCCAGTTCATTGGAAGAACTATCCAATTAAGTCCACAATCCTCAGCCATCTGTCTGTAGCCCAGCAATTAATGTTCTTTTTCAGGTATTGATTCAATTCCTTCTCAAAGGTTGCAATTGAATCTGCTTCCATCAACCTTTCACACAGCGTATTCCATGTCACAACAACACGCTGCATAATCTTCACTGCACATCTCGCCTTTGCTTCTTTCACCAATTATCCTTATCGGTGTCCTCTGATTACCTCCTGCCTGCTTTTTTTAGAATTTGCTTTAACTGGATTCTGAACACTTAAACAAAGCCAAAGATAAGCCAAGTAACGAATATCAATTCTAGAGATCCTTTAAACAATATTAAATATCACAAACTTACCACCTCATCTCAAAGACATTTAAATTGTTGATAAAGAGATCTATTAGACATAGAAACACATTAGAAACATTAGGAGCGGGAGTAGGCTATTTAGTCCTTTGAGCCTACTCTACCATTCAATATAATCAAGATTGATCTTCAGTGTTACAGTCCTGCTCTCTCCCCATACTCCTTGATGTTTTTAAATGGGAAAAGCATTATCAACTGAATATATTTAGTGACTTGGCCTCCACAGACTTTTGTGCTAAAGAATTCCAAAGGTTCGCTACTCTGAGTGAAGGAATATTTCCTCATCCTAAATAATTAAACCTCTTGCTAATACTATGACTCCTGGTTCTCGACCCCACAAACTTTCCATCCTGCATCTAGTCTGTCCAGCCTTGTTAGATGTTCATATGATTCAATCAGACCCCATCCTTCTAAATTCCAGCAAATGCAGGCACAGTAGAACCAATCTCTCCTCATGGGACAGTGAGATTAACTTTGCCTTCATAACCTCAGGGTAGCTGACTTGCTCATGTTGCTGGAGATGGGGAACTGATTGTATCAGAGATACTACTGCACCTTTGAGTGGATGATAGCCATTATGTGCTGCCCCAGATTCACATCGTGGGATCTTTTTGTTTTAATTTATTTACTCACGGGATGTGGGTATCTCTGGCTAGGCCAACATTAATTCCCCATCACGTAAGTGCCCAAGTAAACCACATTGCTGTGGGTCTGAAGTCACACGTAGGCCAGACCAGGTAAGGATGGCAGATTTTCTTCCCTAAAGGACATTAGTGACCAGATGGGTTTTTCCAACAATTGACAATGGTTTCATGGTCATCATTTGACTCTTTAATTCCAGATTCTTTAGTGAATTCAAATTGCAACATCTGCAGTGGTGTGATTTGAATATGTGTCCATGGGAATAATAGTCTAGTGATACCATCAGGCCATCTCCTCTGCTATATAATAATCAGATTGATTAAAGGAAAAGTCACCACAGAGGAGATAGAAGTCAAGTTGGTCCACTGGGTGGAGATTCCAGGTCTTGAGGGCATAGTCTGAGAATTAGGGCCAACCTTTAGATTAGATTAGATTACATTACAGTGTGGAAACAGACCCTTCAGCCCAACAAGTCCACACCGACCCACCGAAGCGTAACCCACCCATTCCCCTACATTTACCCCTTTACCTAACACTACGGGCAATTTAGCATGGCCAATTCACCTGACCTGCACATCTTTGGACTGTGGGAGGAAACCGGAGCACCCAGAGGAAACCCACGCAGACATGGGGAGAATGTGCAAACTCCACACAGTCAGTCGCCTGAGTCGGGAATTGTTCCCGGGTCTGGTGCTGTGAGGCAGCAGTGCTAACCACTGTGCCACCATGCCGCCGTAGATATTAGGAAGCATATTGACATACAAAGGGTGGTGGATGATTGGAACTCTCCTCCACAAATACAGTGGATGCTGGATCAATTATTAACTTGAAATCTGAGATAGATAATTTTTTGTTAAGTAAAAACATTAAGGGATATGAGCCAAAGGTAGCTATATGGACTTGGTACACAGATTAACCACGATCTTATTGAATGATAGAACAGGTTAAAGGGGCTGAATGGCTGACTCCTGTTTCTGTCATTAGAGAAAGGAAGACAGACAACTGGTAGTGGTTTAACTGGAGGGCCATCACACCTCAGGTGAGGGTAGAGGTTGAGAAGGCAGGATGCTCATGGTGACCTCAGCCAGCATACATGATGTGGAGGCACCAGTGTTGTACTGAGGTGGACAAAGTTAAAAATCACACAGCACCAGGTCCAACAGATTTATTTGAAAGTACAAGCTTTCGGTGCGCTGCTCCTTTGTCAGGTAGCTACTGGGACAGGATCATAGGACACAGAATTTATAATAAAAGATCAAAGTGTCATACAGCTTATGTGATGTGTTGAACAGACCTAGATTGTTGTTGACTCTTTAATCATTGAGAATGGGGATGCAGGTTTCGATTGATTAATATGTAAATCCCAGAACTTCTTTCAAGTCACAGTCTCAAGATAACTTAAGATTTATCTATACAAAAAGAAAGCGATAGCTCAGCTAGTATAGGAATTGAACTTGCACTGCTAGTACCATTCTGCATTACAAAGCAGCTCTCCAGCCAACTGAGCTAACTGGGAGAGAGCAGCCATAACACTAAGCTGGTCCCCATGTAGACATGGCCACAGCTTCCTGCTACAGACCATAGGAAGGGTCTGCACACTTGCTGCTAATGAACCTAATGTCCTTCAGTGAAGGAAACTGACATCCTTACCTGGTCTGGCCAACACGTGACTCCAAGCCCACAGCAATGTGGTTGACTCTTAACTGCCCTCTGGGCAATTGGGGATGGGCAATAAATGCTGGGCCAGACAGCGACACCCTCATCCCAGAGATGAATAAATAAAAACCAGGAGCTTCCATTCCCCGGTGTTGGCTGCAGATTGGATCCGCTCGGCTGTCACTGCTTTCTCGCACTTGCCCCACCCTGTTCAGATGCCCCTCTGCCTGGAGCACTGAGGTAGTGCCTGGAGGCCCAGTCTACTGCCATCACCCTCTGCTCCCTCTCTTCACTGCCTCCTGCTCCTCCTCCAGATTTGTGTGGCTATCTCCACACGGCTGCTGGAACAGGACTGCGGCTTGAACCTGAATGCTGCAAATTGCCCTCCAAAGGCCTCACAATCTGAACTTCTAGCAGTACCAGCTTTGAGACTAGCGGTTGCTTCCTGACCTTGGGACCGCCCCCCTTTACGTACACAGGTTCTCCTGCTAGCATTTGCAGCCTTGTGAAAGAGCTCCTTTCTCATTCATTCTCAGTATCTGAAAGCTGCTGGCATGGCCAAGATTGATTGCCAATCACTAACTGCCTCTGGAGAATGTGCTGAGAAGCCTTCTCCGAACCAGTGCAGTCCATGTGGTGAAGGTACACCTGCAGTGCTATGAGAGTCATAGAATCATAGAGAGTCAGAGTCTTATGGCATGGAGACCCTTTGGCCCAAACTGGCCCATGCCGACCAAAATGCCCATCCACGCTGACCCTATTTCCCTGCATGTGGCCGATATCCTTGTAAGGACTAGGAGAAAGTGAGAACTGTAGATGCTGAAGATCAGATTCAAAGAGTGTGGTGCTGGAAAAGCACAGCCAGTCAGGCAGCATCCGAGGAGCAGAAGAGTCGATGTTTCAAGCAGAAGTCCTTCATCAGGAATGTGGGGGTGGCCCAAGGGGGCTGAGAGATAAATGGGAAGGGGGTGGGGCTGGGGGTGTCGGTAGCTGGGAATGTGATAGGTCGATGAAGGTGCAGGGTAATGGTGATAGGACACAGCAGAGGTTGGAGCAGATGGATGGGAGGGAAGATGGTCACCTTACTTCCAACTACAGGGGATCAATGTCGATTTCACCAGTTTCCTCATTTTCCCTCCCCCCCCACCTTATCCTAGATCCAACCTTCCAACTCGGCACTGACCTTTTGAACTGTCCTACCTGCCATCTTCCTTCCCACCTAACTGAAATTTCAGTTACATCACACTGTAAACTTTTGCTATAAATTCTGCGTCTTAAGATCTTCTCCTACACAATGGAGGAGCAGCGCTCCAAAAGCTAATACTTCCAAATAAACATGTTGGACTATAACCTGGTGTTGTGTGATTTTAAATTTGTAAAACCCAGTCCAACACCGGCACCTCCAAATCGTAGCCCCTCAGGTTCTCTTTTATTCTTACCCTTCGAACCTTAAACTGATGCCCTCTATGCCTCGATTCCCCAACCCTGAGAAAAAGACTGAGTGCATTCAGGGAGAAAGTGAGGTCTGCAGATGCTGGAGATCAAAGTTGAAACTTTATTGCTGGAACAGCACAGCAGGTCAGGCAGCATCCAGGGAACAGGAGATTCGACGTTTCGGGCACAGGCCCTTGAAGAAGGGCCTGTGCCCGAAACGTCGAATCTCCTGTTCCCTGGATGCTGCCTGACCTGCTGTGCTGTTCCAGCAATAAAGTTTCAACTGAGTGCATTCACCCTATCCATGCCCCCCCCCCCCCCCCATGATGTTATACACCTCTATAGGGAGGGAGCTCCACCATTTTAATGCAATACTAATGTTACAGTTCCTACTCAGGATAA
Source organism: Chiloscyllium plagiosum (assembly GCF_004010195.1). NCBI lineage: Eukaryota > Metazoa > Chordata > Chondrichthyes > Orectolobiformes > Hemiscylliidae > Chiloscyllium > Chiloscyllium plagiosum. Next base: position 97,715,927 of record NC_057716.1, read on the forward strand.
TTTGTGTCTTGGAGGGGAACTTGCTTGTCATGATATTCCTGTGGTTCAGCTGCCCTTGTCCTTCAAGCTGGTACAGGTCACCAGTCTAGGAGGTGCTGTCCCAGGAGCATTGGTAAGATGCTGCAGTGCATCTTGTAGATGCTGCGCACTGCTGTTCCTGAGCATCGGGGGTAAAGTGAGTGAATGTTGAAAGTAGTAGTTGGGGGTGCCAAAGAAGCAGGCTACTTTCTCCTGAATGCGACTTTCAGTAGAGGTCAGAAATCACACAACGCCAGCTAATAGACCAACAGGTTTATTTGAAATCACAAGCTTCCAGAGCACTGCCCCTTCGTCAAAGTGCGACTTCTGACTTTGTCCACCCCAGTCCAACACCAGTATCTCCACATCTTCACTAGAGGTGCAACAATAGTATACACCCATGATTTAAATGGGATTTCTGTGATATTTACAAGTTCATTGATTATTTTGGAAACATGTTCAAAATCTGTCTTGCATTATGACTTCAGATATGAATCATTCCACAAAATATATTTTACAGAAATGAGTAGAGTAACAATTACGGTCCAACTCAGTCAATCCAATCAGTTAAAAAAAAATTCACCTATTAATGTAAAAAGAATCATCAGCAATGATTCCCCCTTCTGATTGTGATGGAGGAAAGGTAATTGATGAAGCAAGTGAAAGTGGTTAGGCTGGGAATACCATCCTGAAGGATTGCTGCAGAGATGTCCTGGAGTTGAAACTGATACCCAAGATCCACAACTAACTTCCCTTGCACAGTGGCTCAGTGGTTAACACTGCTGCCTCACAGCACCAGGGTCCCAGGTTCGATTCCAGCCTCGGGTGACTGTCTGTGTGGAGTTTGCACATTCTCCCCGTGTCTGCGTGGGTTTCCTCTAGGTGCTCCATATTCCTCCCACAGTCCAGAGATGTGCAGGTCAGGTGAATTGGCCATGCTAAATTTCCCATAGCGTTAGGTGCATTAATCAGAGGGAAATGGGTCTGGGTGGGTTAATCTTCGGAGGGTCAGTGTGGACTTGTTGGGCCAAAGGCCCTGTTTCCACACTGTAGATAATCTAATCTAAAGTGTAAATCCACGAGTGAACTAGCAGATTATTCCTCATCTTCTCCCTCGATTCTCTTTGATAGATCTTTGATGCCACACTCAATGGAACATTACCCATAGTAGGAAACCAGTCACTCACATCTCCACGCATGAGTTCAGCTCTTCAATCTATGCTTGAACCAAGGCTGTAATCAGGTTTTGAATTGAATGGCCCCTAACAGAGAGGAGAAAGTGAGGAATGCAGATGCTGGGCATCAGAATCGAGACTATGGTACTGGAAAGCACAGCGGGTCAGGCAGCATCCGAGGAGCAGGAGAATCAACATTCCTGATGAAGGGCTTTTGCCCGAAACGTCGATTCTCCTGCTCGTCGGATGCTGCCTGACCTGCTGTGCTTTTCCAGCAACACACTCTCAACCCTGGCCCCTAACAGAACCCAGACTAAACTGAGCAGGTTATTCCTGTGTAAGAGTCACTTGATGGCACTATTTATCACTTTACTGATGACGACTAAGAGGAGACTGATACAATAATTGCTGAGATTGGATCCATACTGTGTCTTGCGGAGACCGCATGCCAAAACAATTTCCTATTTGTTGGGTCCATGGTACTATTATAACTGTAGTAGAGCATCCAATTACAGAGCTTGGCTACTTCCGGAAAAAAAATCTTCAATCCCTCTTTGAGAAAGACAGGTTCAATGTCACAACCATTTGCATTTAACCTCCAACATTTCAGGGTTTCTTTTAAGCTTGTCTGAACATGGTACTTCACAAAATGGTCACAATTCAGATCAATACCTAAGATTGCAACGTTGGATCTGCCATTGCGATCGCACAATATCTTGTGTCGAAGGCCACAGTATGACCGGGTGCTTCAGACACAAAACTCGTGCTCGTTACTTTTAATAAAGGACTTTGCACTTCAAGGTTTAAGATCATTTAATTCACAATTAGATGACTGGAGTCTAAGTAATTTGTTTGACTTGAGCTGTGTAGCTCAACGGGTGAGATTCACTCGGATATAGGCAAGCTGTCAGATACGCAAAGGGTTCCATCTCAGCATGGATGACAGACAAAGAAATCTCACAGTTTGTGGTGCACATCCCTCTGCCTGGATGTCACTATAGAGCCACCACAACGATGGGCACAGTCCAGAAATGAACAGAAACATGAGGCCATTGAAACAGTGGTAGGTCACTAGCCTATTTCACAATTTAATTAGATTATGGCTGATTTACATTTCAACTCTATTTATGAACCTTTCACGTATATTTCTTGATACCTTTGGACAACAAAAGGTCTGCTCGCATGCTCACTTGTCTGTCCTGGATATGCTGCAACGCTATAACAGTGTAAACTGGAGGAGAGCAACATCTCATCTACAGATCAGGCACTTTACAAAATACTAAATATGTTCTGAGGAAAGCTCATTGGACCTGAAACGTTAACTTTAATTTCTCTTCACAGATGCTGCCAGACCTGCTGAGCTTTTCCAGCAACTTCTATTTTTGTTCATACACTTTACAACCTTCTCGAAAATCCATCCCACCCTGGAAATGTTTTTCTACAACCTCTATCATCGGGGAGAAGGTATAGAAGCCTGAACATACGCACCAGCCGATTCTGCAACAGTTTCTACCCGACTGTTGTTAGAATATTGAATGGACTCACAAACTCTTAACATTTGCTAGTAACTGTGTTTTTGTTTTTGCTGCTGTTTACCTATTATTTATTTATCTATGCTTCCTAACTCTGTGACCTGCGTGTATTGCTCGCAAGACAAAGCTTCTCACTGTGCCTCGGTACACATGACAATAAATTCAAATCAATTAAATTCAATACTGAGTTCAACACCTTCAGATTGTGAACCCTACCCCATTCCTTCCTTTTCTTTTAGCTTCACCTGTTACATTCTCTGTCATCATGTCTTCTTTCTCCTCCCCGCACCCCAGTGGGACTGTCTATTCTTTCCAATCTGGTAATGTTCTGCCATTCTCACATTCCCATTACTTAATCTGCAGCCTTTCTCCCCTAGCACTCTACCCCACACTGTTGCATAAATGCTACCCCACCAGTATTGTCACACTTCACGTCAGCTCGGATAAAGAGTCATCTAGACTTGAAGTGTTCACTTGCTCTCTCTCCTGTTGTGACCGCCAGCACGTTTTGCTTTCAAAAGCCTGCCAATCCCAGTCTTGAATACTTAACGCAAGGTTTCTCTTCGCAACATCAGTGCCAACAAACAGCACATCGTCATAACTCCAACTAGACCATAAGGCTGCTCTCTCAGCAGAGAGAGAGAGAGAGAGATGATGGTGGTGGTTTGACCACAGGTGAGGGGAGAGGTTGAGAAGGACAGTCCTTTATGGTGACCTCATCCAAAGCAGGAATCAAACCCACAGGGTTGGCATCATTTTGCATTGCATATCAGCCAACCAATCCCTGACATAGGAATGTGCAGTATCAGCAACAGAACCTTATTGTGAAACCTCTACAGCAGAAAGAATTTGCAACTCTTCTGTTCTAGTCTGGTTCAGTGTTCTGATTGCACAGGCTAATATCAGACATGATGTGGAGGTGCCAGTGTTGGACTGGGATGGACAAAGTTAAAAATCACACAACACCAGGTTATGGTCCCACAGATTTATTTGGAAGTAAAAGCTGTTGGAGCGTTGTTCCTTCATCAGCTAGTCATGTAACTTTTAACTTAATGTCAGACAAAAAGACAAACAGAAATTGCTGGAGAAACTCAGAAGGTCTGGCCATACCTGTGGAGAGAAAGCAGAGTTAAGTGCAGTGAACATCCATTCCCAATCTCTAAAGAAGGCTCATTGTGTCTGTGACTTTAAAGGTTACTAGACCTGAAATGGTAACTCTGCTGTTTCTCAACAGATACTATCAGACCTGCTGAATTTCACCAGAAATTTCTGGTTTGGTTTCAGATTGCCAGAGCCCACAGTTCTTTGCTTTATGTCAATATCAGATTAAATTGAACTGTAACCTCATGGTCACTGCGACACCTCCGAGGTACTGACTTGCAAAGGATTAAGGTTGTAAAATCTTTTTAAAAGGCCTCATGCAGTCAATGAGCATCTGCACTGGAGAAGTACTGTACTCCTTACACAATTCCCCAAAAACCTTTTCATCTCCTATCTCACAGGAGAACAAAGCAGAGAAGAATTCAAAAACTGATTTAAAAGAAAACACATGTCATTAGGGGTTATAAATATTACTTTCAAAATTGTCATGCAAATTTTTGTTCTGGTGATTCAAAATGCCTTTATCTGGAGGATGATGTGTCATATATTAAAGTATTGAAGTATCTCTCGTTCAGCTTGTGTGTCCAACATAATCACTTACACTAACATATTCTAGAGCTAATTTTAAATAAAAAACTCACAGGCCTCAAGAGCTCAGAAATAATATCACCATTAATCACCATTTGTACATCAGCATTGGAGTGGATAATCTGAGATACATAGTTCTCTGGGGAATTAGCTGCTCACAGCAGCTCAGAACAATAAGGATGAGAGCATATAAAGAAATCATAATGCAAACCAAATAGATATTTTGCAAGACGTGAATGCAGCATTTCAAGCCGTTACATTATCGTCAGGTTTAGATGAGGCGGACGGAAACACCTGTGAAGATCGATATGGAGGGAACATGAGAGCAAAGCGTTGATTGGATGTGGGTTTTTTGGCCTCTTACCATCTCTCCTGTTCAGCTTCGCGAAGCCAGGGCTGTGACTGCTTGAGAACTTGGAAGAGCAATCGAAAGCTGATTGAAGCAAGTCAGACACCAGGTGACTGTCACAATTATCTGCCAGATTGAGAAAACAAGCAAAAGAAAACAATTTAAATTTTGAATTATTTCCTCTCATCCAATAAACATGAGCTATCTTGGCGAACATAGTAAATGCACCATGGAATTTAGTTATGGGTCAATGAACAAAGTTGCCTGCAACTACTCACCTGTCAGCTTCCTGCTTCCTGCTGACCTGCATCTGCTGCTCATCTGCCACTGCCCTGATCATTAAATTCTCACCTTTGTTTGTGAATTTTTCCAGGAGAATACAGCACCTTATCTCTGTGACTTTCTCCTGCCCAACTATCCATCAAGATAGCTGCACTCACCCATTCCCAGTCAGTGTTCACAAATGGTTGCCTGACAGTGGAATCGAATTGAGACCCTGGCACTGTGAGGCAACAGTGCTAACCACTGAGCCACTGTACCACCCAGTGCTAGAGGAGTTGGAATCTTTGAAAGTGGAATAAGTTGCCAGGTCCGGATGGATTGTTCCCAAGGATGCTGAAGAAGATCAGGGAGGGAATAGCAGATAATCTAAGGAATTTTTTTCAATATTCACTAGACAAGAGGTTAGTTACCAGAGGACTGGAGGAATTTGAATGCAGTTCCATTGTTTTAAAAGGGTACAAAGACACTGCAAAGCAATCATAGCCCAGTTACTTCGGTTTACTTACAATCCTGAGAGATTGGATAAATTGTCACTTAGAAAGGTGTGCATGAGTCAGGGATAATGAGCATGACTTTATTAAGGGGAGGTCATGCCTTACAAATTTGATTGAAGACTTTGAGGAAGTGACAAGGCAGACTGATGAGAGTAGATGTTGTCTACGTGGATTTTAGTAAGGCACTCGACAAAGACCTCATGGTATAAAAAGTAAAAGCCAGTGGGTACAGAGTGATTTGTCAAATTGGATGCAAGGTTGGTTTAATAACAGGAAACAAAGGGTAATGATTGATTGCTGCCCTGGAGAATGGAAAGCTGGTTCAAATGGCATTCTGCAGGACTCAGTGTTAGGGTTCCTGCTGTTTGTTTTATACATTAACAATTCGGGCTTGAACGTGCAATGGATACTGTAGGCGGTAGCTTTAAGCTGCAAAATGACTTAGATGGGTTTGTAGTGTGGCAGGAAAGTGGCAGATAGCATTCAACTCTGACAAATGTGAAGTAATACATTATGGAAAGTCAAACAGTGAAAGGGAATACACAAGAAATAGGAATATACTGAGAGAGTTAGATGTAATGAGGGATCTCGGCAACCAAGTAGACAGGTAACTAAAGGTAGTAGTAAAGGTAGATAATTTGGAAAGAAGGCATATGGAATACTCTCTCTCATTAGCAGAGATATAAAATGTAAAAGGTTATAATGATGAAACTGTATCAGAAACTGGTGAGACCCCAACTGGAAAAAGGTCCTTCCACCTATCGCATTTCCGACGCCCTTCCCCCAAGTCCCTCCTCCCTACCTTTTATCTTAGCCTGCTTAGCACACTCTCCTCATTCCTGAAGAAGGGCTCATGCCCGAAACGTCGATTGTCCTGCTCCTTGGATGCTGCCTGACCTGCTGCGCTTTTCCAGCAACACATTTTCAGCTCTGATCTCCAGCATCTGCAGTCCTCATTTCCTCCGAGAAGATTTTAACCTACTGCGAGTCCTCTTGCAAGGATGCCTTCCTTGAAGAAGCTCTCTTCCCCCTTCTACAAGGATTTCAATGAGTCCCTCTCTCACTGCACACCCCAGCTCCTTCCACCTATCACATCTCCCACGCCCCTCCCCCAAGTCCCTCCTCCCTACCTTTTATCTTAGCCTGTTTGGCACACTCTCCTCATTCCTGAAGAAGGGCTCTTGCCCAAAACGCGATTCTTCTGCTCCTTGGATGCTGCCTGACCTGCTGCGCTTTTCCAGCAACAGACCCCAACTGGAGTCTTGTGTGGGCAGATCTGGTCACATTACAGGAAAGATGCAATTACTTTGGAGAGAGGGCAGAGAAGATGGACTAGAATTTGCCAGGGTGGGAGAATTATAACTGTGAGGAGAGATTGGACAGGTTGGGGCTGTTTTCATTGGAACAGAGAAGGCTGAAAGGTGAAATGATTGAGGTTTACAAAATTGTTAGTGGTACAGATGGAGTAGACAGCAATCTGCTTCCCCTGGCAGAGAATTCCAAAACCAGGGGTCATAGGGTCAAGCTAAGAGGCGGAAGGATAAGAGGGGATGTGAGGAAACTTTTGTTTATGAGAAGGGTTG
>NC_057716.1:97723548-97803216 GCF_004010195.1 Chiloscyllium plagiosum
GTTGTACCCGGGGAAAAAGTTTCTGACTGACTATCTATTCCTCTGATCATCTTATAAACCTCTATCAAGTCACCCCTCATCCTTTGCCATTCCAACGAGAAAAGGCCGAGAACTCTCAACCTATCCTCGTACGACTTCCTCTCCATTCCAGGCAACATCCTGGTAAATCTTCTCTGCACCCTCTCCAAAGCTCCCACATCTTTCCTAAAGTGAGGCGACCAGAACTGCACACAGTACACCAACTGTGGCCTAACCAAAGTCCTGTGAGAGGGTGCAGAGAAGATTTACCAGGATGTTGCCTGGAATGGAGAGGAAGTCGTACGAGGAGAGAGTCTGGGTCTAGGAGATTGTCTGTGTGGTATGATTCTTTGGGTCAGCACAGACAAGATGAGTCAAATGGCCACCTTCTGTACTGAATCATTTCTATTCACAACTATTTTTCATCTATATATCTCCCCTACTACCATTAACCTTTACTTTTCATTCATGGGTACCTTCACCATCTGTTCCAAATGCTCAAACTCCCCCCACCTTTCTAAAGCATAGCACCCACCAATTTTCCAACACTGCAGAAGATTCATGTTGGATTTGAAACTCTATTTTTCTCTTTGCACAGATGCTGCTGGACCTACTGACTGTGGGGCAGCACAATGCTTCTATGTTTAATACTGCTGCCTCACAGCATCAGGGACCTGGGTTCGATTCCAGCCTCGGGCAACAGTGTATGTGGAGTTTGCACATTCTGTCTGGGTTTCCTCTGGGTGCTCCAGTTTCCTCCCACAGTCTGAAGGTGTGCAGGTTAGGTGGACTGGCCATGTTAAACTGCCCCATAATGTGCAGGCTAGGTGGATTAGCCATGGGATTGCAGGGTTACAAGGATAATGTAAGGGGATGGGTCTGGGTGGGATGTTCTCAGAGGGTCAGTATAGACTCAATGGGTCAAATGGCCTGTTTCCATACTGGAGGGTGTCTATGCTTTCTGTGTTTTTTTTTAATTCATGAAGGTGTTGATGGCTAGGCACTTGTTTGCCAACTCTTATTGACCAGAGAGTCAAGGAGTAGTACACATTGTTGTAGGTCTTGAGTCACATGCAAGCCAGACCAATTAAGGACAGCAGATTTCCTTCCCCAAAGGGCATTATTTAACTTGATGGATTTTCACAACAACATACACTGGATACATGGTCACCATTAGCTTTTGATTCCAGATTTTCTTTCAGATGAATTCAGATTTCATCATCTGCCCCATGGTGGGGTGTAAATCCATATCCTCGGAAGATTGGAGTTCTGGATTGCGAATCCTGTCACCTTACCATGACAGCTTAAAAATGTGTTGCTGGAAAAGCGCAGCAGGTCAGGCAGCATCAAAGGAACAGGAGAATCAAAGTTCGGGCATAAGCCCTTCTTCAGCTTCTTCGGCTTATGCTTTTCCAGCAACACATTTTTAAGCTCTGATCTCCAGCATCTGCAGTCCTCACTTTCTCCTAGTTGACCTTACCATGATACCACTGCTCCAAGACTCTGCTAGCTATCCAGCAAATGACACATTGTAATGATGAGTGTGCTGAGTGACTTGAAGCAGTAGGGGTGGGGTAGGTGACAGCCAGAAATTAGGCAATGAAACCTCCAGGAATGCATCCAAACAGAATTGGCGACAATCATTAGGCTGAAGTATCTTGACAACAACCAGGTCACTGCTTGTTTCAGGCTGCTCCAAATGATCCAACAAGGATTGGACTAAGGATCACAGGGGAAGGAATTAGGATAGGCCACTATACCACCAATTTTGGTGTCATCTGCAAACTTACTAACTCTACCTCTTATGCTCACATCCAAATCATTTCTATAAATGATGAAAAGTAGTGGACCCAGCACCGATCCTTGTGGCACTCCACTGGTCACCGGCCTCCAATCAGAAAAACAACCCTCCACCACCACCCTCTGTCTTCTACCTTTGAGCCAGTTCTGTATCCAAATGGCTAGTTCTGCCTTTCTTCCATGAGATCTAACCTTGCTAATCAGTTTCCCATGGGGAACCTGGTCAAACTCCTTACTGAAGTCCATATAGATCACATCCACTGCTCTGCCCTCATCAATCCTCTTTGTTCCATCTTCAAAAAACTCATTCAAGTTTGTGAGACATGATTTCCCATGCAGAAAGCCATGTTGACTATCCTTAATCCGTCCTTGCCTTTCCAAATATATGTAAATCCTGTCCCTCAGGATTCTCTCCAACAACTTGCCTACCACCAACATCAAGCTCACCGGTCTATAGTTCCCTGGCTTGTCCTTATTACCTTTTTTAAATAGTGGTACCACATCAGCCAACCTCCAGACTTCTGGCACCTCACCTCTGACTATCGATGATACAAATATCTCAGCAGGAGGCCCAGCAATCACTTCCCCAGCTTCCCACAGAGTCCTCGGGTACACCTGGTCAGGTTCTTGGATGATCATATTGAAAAGGTGGATGAAGTTCGAAAGGCCAAATGGCCTACTCCTGCTATTATTTGCAACATTCTGGCTTAAACCTAACAAACTCATTTGATTCGACTAAGGGAGGGATTTTTGAAGTTGGAGTTTCCTGACCAACCATGCGAAGAGACACTGGGGTACATATCCCGGTTGATGCCTGTCGATGGTTAATGCTCCATACGGCCTTACTAAGCTGGGGACAATCCTCATGCAAAGGGGTGCTCTAACTCAGAGATGGCAGCCACTGATGGTAATCTAACTGAGACCAGAACTCAGGGAAATCCAGTGGGTTAGTGGGACACGGCATGAGGGTGATGTATGTGGTGGGCTCGAATAAGGGTGCCGGGAACAGGTTCAAATTGGGGGCATGGCTTTGTCGTGGACGGGGGCAGGGTGGTTAACTTTGATGGGCACAGGAGATCTCAAAGAAGTCCACTACCGCCTTGCCCAACACAACCCCTGATGGTATGGGCCATCCTTTCTACCAGGGACACTGAAGAACGTGGGCAGCATGGTGGCACAGTAGTTAGCACTGCTGCCCCAGAGACCCGGGTTCAATTCCCGCTTCAGGTGTGGAGTTTGCACATTCTCCCCGTGTCTGCGTGGGTTTCCTCCGGGTGCTCCGGTTTCCTCCCACAATCCAAAAATGTGCAGGTCAGGTGAATTGTCCATGCTAAATTGCCCGTAGTGTTAGGTAAGGGGGTAAATGTAGGGGAATGGGTCTGGGTGGGTTGCACTTCGGCGGGTCGGTGTGGACTTGTTGGGTCGAAGGGCCTGTTTCCACACTGTAAGTAATCTAATCTAAAAACCTCTTAACTGGATCAAAGATAGGCTTGACTGTGACTATGTCTCTCTGCTCGTAAAATGGAAACCAGTGAAGGAAGTAGGTGAGGTTGGGAGGGAGCAGGTTGTGGGGGGAGCAGGCATTTCGCAAGTGCAACTCCTCCCTCCCCTACCTTCAAATCGGCTGACTGGGGATGCATAAAATTCCACACCTCCCACATGAATCTTCACAGACGAATAACATGAACCTTTCCATCTCTTTTATTCAAATGTGCTCTTCTTCTGTTCCATCTTAATTTAGAACTAAATGGTATTAATAATGATTTTATGAAATCAAAGACGTGACAAGAGATTCAATTTGCAATTCCTTCACAATTATTAAAATGGTTTCAAAGACAAGAGATGAGGTTTCAAAGAACATCAAACTTTTGGATTATGGGCTATGCTGAATCACTCCAGATACACGGTCCAGTGATGTGTATTGGCTCAGTGGTTAGCACAGCTGTCTCACAGCAGCAGGGTCCCAGGTTCAATTCCAGCCTCGGGCAAATGTCTGTGTCTGTGTGGGTTTCCTCCCACAGTCCAAAGATGTGCAAGGCAGGTGAATTGGCCATGCTACATTGCCCATAGTGTTAGGTGCATTAGTCAGAGGGAAATGGGTCTGGATGGGTTACTCTTCTGAGGGTCAGTGTGGACATGTTGGGCTGAAGGGCCTGTTTCCATGCTGTAGGGAATCTAATCTAAGTGGGTGGCACGGTGGCACAGTGGTTAGCACTGCTGCCTCACAGCGCCAGAGACCCAGGTTCACTTCCCGCCTCCAGCGACTGACTGTGTGGAGTTTGCATGTTCTCCCCGTATCTGCGTGGGTTTCCTCCGGGTGCTCCGGTTTCCTCCCACAGTCCAAAGATGTGCAGGTCAGGTGAATTGGCCATGCTAAATTGCCAGTAGTGTTAGGTAAGGGGTAAATGTAGGGGTATGGGTGGGTTGCGCTTCGACGGGTCAGTGTGGACTAGTTGGGCCGAAGGGCCTGTTTCCACACTGTAATGTAATCTAATCTAATCTAAAACTCTTAAACACGAATGGCAATTAGTGTATTCTTCAGGGTAACAAGGTTTTAATGAAAGATTGTAGACATCTTTTTGTACTGTTATCCCGAACTTGAGATAGGATAAAATAATTCTTGGACAATGCATGCAAATACCCTTAATTGCATATACCTGCTACAGAGTCTATATGATAGACACAACTAAGATAGAGGCAAAATGCTTTAGATGCTGGAGACCTGAAATAAGAACAAAATGTGTTGGAAGCATTTACTAAAGAAGAGTCTTAGTGGACCCAAATGTTAGCTCTGGCTCTCTCTCCATAGGTACTGCCAGATCTGCTGAGTTTCTGCAGCATTTTCTGTTTTTACATTGGAAAATAGAAGTGTGGAAGCAAATGAAATCAAAAACCAAGGAAAGATACACATTCGTGTAGCACCAGTACTGCCCTTAGTGTCTGGGTGTTGGAGGGGTATCATGGCTGGAGGCCCAAATGAATTGTGGGACCTGGAACATCACAATCCTTCTGGACAATCCCAACAACAGAATTTGAACATCGTACTGCTGTCATTGCCCTGCTGTTTCTACAGTTTTATACACACACTTCTAAATATAGTTGATAATTGCATCACACCAGGTTCTAATTCAACAGGTTTATTTTAAAGTACAAGCTTTCAGAGAGCTGTTCCTTCGTCAGGAACCTGATGAAGGAGCAGCACTCTGAAAGCTTGCATCTTTAAATAAACCTGTAGGACCGTCACCTGATGTGGTGCGATTTTTAACTTTGTCCACCAGCACCTCCATATTCAGAAAGTAGTTAATTGCGTAAAAGAGCTTTGGGATGTTTTGAGGGCAGTAGTCTTCCTCCTTCATCTTTGGCAGTCATTCAGGGGCGAGGTGTGTGTGGGCGCATGTGGTGACTCCATGAGCTGCAGTCACACACTGGGTGGGTGGTGTATGAGGTGGGAGGTGGGATGCTCTGGATATTATGTGAGCTTTTCGCTGTTTGCATTAGTCTCCACATGCTCCACTTAGTGATGCTCAAAGTGATTAGCACCTTCACGGATAATTCTTCGCCAGTTTGTATGTTCAAGGTCAAGTGTTTTTTTTCCCCACTGGGGACTTTTTTCACTGGGAATGGAGGAGGTTGAGGGGTGACCCAATAGAAGTTTCTAAATGAACGAGAGATATAGATAAGGTGAAAGGCAAGTGTCATTTCCTTTGGGTGTGGGAGTTCACAGCGAGGAGCCATACTTTTAAAATGAGAGAAGAAAGATTTTAAAAAGACATGAAGGCAATTGTTTTTCATGCAGAGAGTCCTGCATTTGTAAAATGAACTTACAGAGGAAGTGGTGGATGTGGGTACAGTTAGAACTTAGAACATTACAGTGCAGTACAAGCCCTTCAGCCCTCGATGTTGCACCAACCTTTGGAACCAATCTGAAGCCCATCTATCCTACACTATTCCATTTTCATCCATATGTTCATCCAATGATCATTTAAATGCCCTTAAAGATGGCGAGTCTAAAACTGTTGTAGGCAGGACATTCCATGCCCCTACTACACTCTGAGCAAAGATGCTATCTCTGACATCTGTCCTATATCTATCACCCCTTAATTTAAAGCTATGTCCCTGCACGCTAGCCATCACCATCCGAGGCAAAAGCTCTCACTGTCCACCCTGCCTAACCCTCTAATATTCTTATATGTCTCAATTAAATCACCTCTCAGCATTCTTCTCTCTAACGAAAACAGCCTCAAGTCCCTCAGTCTTTCCTCATAAGAGCTTCCCTCTATACCAGGCAACATCCTAACAAATTGCCTCTGATCCCTTTCCAAAGCTTCCACATCCTTCCTACAACGCGATAACCAGAACTGCAGGTAATACTCCAAGTGTGGCTGCACCAGAGTTTTGTACAGCGACAACATGACCTTGTGGCTCCAAAACCGAATCCCTCTACCAAAAAAAGCTAACACACCATATGCCTTCTTAACGACCCTATCAACCTGGGTGGCAATTTTCAGGGATCTATGGGCATGGACACCGAGATCTCTCTGCTCATCCACACTATCAAGAATCTTACCATTAGCCCAGTATTCTGCATTTCTGTTGCTCCTTTCAAAGTAAATCACCTTGTGTTTTTCTACATTAAACTCCACTTGACACATCTCAACAGCTCTACAGATTATCTATGTCCCTCTGCAGCCTGCAACATCCTTCGGCTCTGCCCACAACTTCACCGACCTTAGTGTCTTCCGCAAATTTACTAAGCCATCCTTCTATCCCCTCATCCAGGTAATTTATAAAAATGACAAACAGCAGTGGACCCAAAACAGATCCCTTTGGTACACCACTTGTAACTGAGTGAAAATTTACCATCAACCACCACCCTCTGTCTTCTTTTAGCCAGCCAATTTCTGATCCAAACCACTAAATCACCCTCAATTCCATGTCTCTGTATTTTGTGGAATAGCCTATTATGGGGAACCTTATCAAATGCCTTACTGAAATCCATATACACCATATTAACTGTTTTATCCTCATTGACCTGTTTGGTCACCTTCTCAAAGAACTTAATAAAGTTTGTGAGGCAGGATCTACCCTTCACAAAACCATGTTGACTATTCCTAATCAACTTATTCCTTTTTAGATGGTTATGAATCCTACCTCTTATAACCTTTTCCAACACTTTATTCTCAACCAAACTAAGGCTCATTGGTCTTTAATTACCAGGGTTATCTCTACTCCCCTTATTGAATAAGGGAAAAAAGTGACGACTGCAAATGCTGGGGATCAGAGCTGAAAATGTGTTGTTGGAAAAGCACAGCAGGTCAGGCAGCATCCAAGGAGCAGGAGGATCGACGTTTCAGGCATGAGCCCTTCTTCAGTTTCCTGAAGAAGAGCTCATGCCCGAAATGTCGATTCTCCTGCTCCTTGGATGCTGCCTGACCTGCTGCGCTTTTCCAGCAACACATTTTCAGCAGTTATTGAATAAGGGAACAACATTTGCTATCCTCCAGTCTTCTGGCACTATTCCTGTAGACAATGATCACATAGAGATCAAAGCCAAAGGCTCTGCGATCTCCTCCTTGGCCTCCCAGAGAATGTTAGGATAAATCTCATCTGGCCCAGGGGACTTATCTATTCTCACACTTTGCTGAATTACTAACACCTCCTCCTTGTGAATCTCAATCCCGTCTAGACTAGAAGCCGATATCTCAGTATTCTCCTCGACAACATTGTCTTTTTCCAGTGCGAATACCGATGAAAAATATTCATTTTGTGCTTTTCCTATCTCCTTGGACTCCATGTACAAATTCCCACTACTATCCTTGATTGGCCCTTATCTTTCTGTCGTAATTCATTTACTCCTGATCTACCTTTAGAAATCTTTAGGGTTTTCCTTGATCCTACCTGCCAATGACTCCTCATGTCCCCTCCTGGTTCTTCCTAGTTCTCTCTTTAGGTCTTTCCTGGCTAGCTTGTAACTCTCAAGTGCCCTAACTGGACTTCATGTCTCATCTGAACATAAGCTTTCTTCTTCCTCTTGACAAGGGATTCACTTTCTTTAGTAAGCCACGGCTCCCTCGCTCAACCACTTCCTCCCTGTTTGACAGGTACACAATTATCAAGGACACGCAGTAGCTGTGCTTATCCTTTGCAGTTACCTTCCCCATCCCATGCATCCTAAATCTTACCCAATGGGATCATAATTGCCTTTCCACCAGCTATGACTGTGGTATATATTTATCCCTTTCCATCACTAAAGTAAACATAACCGATTCATGATCAGTATCACCAAAGTGCTCACATACCTTCAAATCTAACACCTGGCCAGGTTCATTACCCAGTACCAAATCCAATGTGGCCTTGCCCCTCGTTGCACTGTCTACATACTGTGTCAGGAAACCTCCTGCACACATTGGACAAAAACTGAACCATTGAATTATTGTATTTCCACTCAATATTCAGAAAGTTAAAGTCCCCTATAACAACTATCTTGTTACTCCTGCTCCTATCCAATATCATCTTTGCTTTCATTTCCTCTACATCTCTGGAACTATTCGGAGGCTTTTAGAAAACTCCCAACAGGGTGACCTCCCCTTTCCTGTTTACAACATTTAAAAGATATTTGAATAAGTACATGAATGAGAAAGGTTTGAAGGGATATGGGCCAAGCGCAGGCAGGTGGGGCCAGTTTAGTTTGGGATTATGGTGGCATGGACCAGCTGGAAGAGTCTACTCTACAATTCCCCTGTATTGATGGGAATGCTGCATTTTTCAGCCTTGTAGCATTTACTCTGCCCTCCATCTGCAGTGGCCTCCTCCCGTAGGGGTCTCCCAATATGGCCTTCCAGCCTCCTGCAGTGTCCTCCTGGTGTGGCATGTTGCCGGTGCGGTGTGGAGCGAGGGCACAGTGCAGACTGGAAGCTAAGTGCCAGCATGATCTGCTGTACTGAACTCTTTTCTGTAGTTGCTGGACATTTTATTTCTGTATTGTTTAAATCTTCTAACAAAA
The DNA here is from genome assembly GCF_004010195.1 of Chiloscyllium plagiosum. Taxonomy (NCBI): domain Eukaryota; kingdom Metazoa; phylum Chordata; class Chondrichthyes; order Orectolobiformes; family Hemiscylliidae; genus Chiloscyllium; species Chiloscyllium plagiosum. The sequence goes on from NC_057716.1 coordinate 97,732,370, forward strand.
GAAGCTGTGCCCAGGTACTTTTGTAATTAAGCCACTCTGTAATGATTAGCTTTTTTTTTCACCTGAGGTCCCCTTAGAGTAAAGGGAAAACCCTTTAGAACAGAGATAAGGAGAAACTTCTTCAGCCAGAGAGTGGTGAATCTATGGAATTCATTGCCACAGAAGCCTGTGGAGGCCAGGTCATTGAGTATATTTAATACTGAGATAGATAGGTTCTTGATTGTTAAGGGGAATCAAGGGTTATGTGGATTAAGTGGGAGAATGGGGTCAAAACACTTCAGCCACGATTGAATAGTGGAGCAGACTCAATGGGCTGAATGGCCTATTTTCCACATATATGTCGTATGCTAATTGGTGATATATAAATTTTTCGTGACACACATTGACTGCATAGGCTATTCTAACCGATTCTATTGCCTAATATCGTGGGCTCAGATTACAATACTTGTTTAGAGAGTCTTGTGTCGATCATGTAGACAACGTGGACTACCCATTGCAGCTGGTGACCAGTGCCTTGGTACAAAACCAAAGAGGGAAAAGCTCCCCTTCATGGGAAAAAACAGCCATGGACAACTAAAGCGATAAGGGACAATGTGAAACTATAAAAAAGGGACTTCCAAAAATAGCCAACTAATTGGGTTTTTGAGATATAGTTTGAGGGATAAACATTGGTCAGGGCAGCCAAGCGTTTATTGTCAATTCCTAAATGAAAGATTGATGGAGAAATTCAGTGAGAGTTAAGAGTCAACCACATTGCTGGGCGTCTGGAGTCTGGATTCATACGTAGGCCAGACCAGATAAGAATGGCAGATTTCCTTCCCAAGAGGCCATCAACGAACCAGATGGATGATTAAACACAATCCAGAAGTCTACTTGGAGTGAACCTTAAGTTTTTTTTTGGGGTAGGTGCAATTGCGCCCAGTTTTTTGGAAGGTTCTCACCGTGGGGCCGCACAAGGCCTCTTGTCTGATGTTACCGAACATTCCTATTCTGTTCCTATGGTGACCCTCACAAAGGCCCTCATTGTCCAGAGGCTGTAGAAGTGCAGCTCCTTGTGTGATCATCTGGCTGCCTCTGTGGATGGGTTGATGTGCTGCCATGCAGAGACAGGTCCAACACCCCCAAGGTCTACTAGAGAGCACCAGCACACCGTTGGCCCAGGTATTGATCCTCAGAATGGACGAGAGGAGCCAGACTCCAGGTGTCCTCCCTTACAGGGGAAACCCACCTGGAGGGGGAGCCATGTAGAGGTCCCTCAGATGTCTCCTCTCAGGACACTCCAGAGGTGGACCTCCACCCTGACTGCTCCCTCCTCCGACCTTTTGAAGTTCCATCCTCCACTTGACCCCGGAAGTATGAATATCCAACAATATTTCTGTGTCCCACCCAATGGATGTGGACAATGTTTCACAAAAGATGCAATCAGCAAAGTACCATATATTGAAATATGCCACTTACAAGAAAGAAAACTGAGAGGGATGACTGATCTCAAGTCTGAAGTAGACCAGACTGGAGAGGGTCACTTTCTTGTTGATTTTCACTGGCACAAGTTTTGCTCTTGAACAGATTGAAATTCATAATCCAGATTTGAAGCTGTAATTCTCTGAATTAAAAGTCTAGGCCTCTTGAGTTCCTCCTTTTACCTTTTCCTCACACCAGTAGAACCACAGCTCTTTTGTACAAGTGAATTAACATTATGGGTTTCCAGCCAATAATGAAGTGTAATAATGCAGGATAATGCAATACAATCATCGCTTTCCATAATTGTGGGCGGCACGGTGGCACAGTGGTTAGCACTGCTGCCTCACAGCGCCAGAGACCTGGGTTCAATTCCTGCCTCAGACGAATGTCTGTGTGGAGTTTGCACGTTCTCCCCGTGTCTGCGTGGGTTTCCTCCGGGTGCTCCGGTTTCCTCCCACAGTCCAAAGATATGCCGGTTAGGTGAATCGGCCATGCTAAATTGCCCGTTGTGTTAGGTGAAGGGGTAAATGTAGGGGTCTGCGTGGGTTGCACTTCGGCAGGTTGGTGTGGACTTGTTGGGCCGAAGGGCCTGTTTCCATACTGTAAGTAATCTAATCAATTGAATGCCCAAAGTACCACAACATAGTCAGAATCACAGCAGTGTTGTGCCACAGAAGGAGGCCATTCAACCCATCAAATGAGGACTGGTTCAATAAACAAGCATCATTAACTATCTCTTTACTCCAAGTGTAGAATAAACTCATGGACAAGCATAATTTCAAAAACACATTTGCTTAAGACGCAAGCCATGACTTTTTTAAAAATTCATTTATAGAATGAGGGCATCACTGGCTCAGTCAACATTGATTGCGTAGAGGGCAGTTACGAGTCAACCACATTGCTGTGAGTCTGAACTCACATGTAGGCCAGACCTGGCAAGGATGGCCATTACTTTCCCTCAAGGACATTAGTCAATCAGATGGAATTTTCCTGACAATTGACAATAGATTCATTGTCATTATTAGACTCTTAATTCCTGATTTTTATTGAATTCAAATTCTACCAATTTCCATGAAGGGATTCAAACTTGCATACCAGAACATTCCCAGAATCCTTGGATTAACAGTCTTGGAATAAATGCATTAGGCTATTGGCTTGCATCAATATCTGAGAGCATCTCCCATGTCCTTCCATTGTCCAAATCAAAACGGATATACTGAGTAACCACGAGCGTCTCCCAGGACAGCCAATCTCAGTCGACTTTTCCATGACTCCCAGAAGTGGAACAGTGTAAATTAACAAAGTCCTGGAAGCAAGTCACCTTCCTGCGAGACCTCATGTCACTTCCTGTCTTTGTGACTGCAGGTTTGGCATAAAAGAAATTTCCGAGAGGAAATTTGTCTCATCGTAAAAAGGTTGATGCTTGCAAACTCCAAAATGAACTCTCGACTTGAAAATGCGATTCTGCAACTGGGACTACAGATGCAGGAGAACCGCCGATTGCATCATAGAAAATAACCGACTTGAGATAATCAGTCGAATTTATAGCATGGCTCAATTGTGTTTGCGAGAAGCAACGTACATTCATAAGCAAGGACTCCTTAGTCAAGATGCAAAATAAGTAGGTTCAAGTGTTGAAAAGCTTCTGAATCACACAGAAACATAGGAAGACTATGGATCCCCCCATTGCTTTCTCTATGGCAACACCACTGATAAACAGATTCAACTTAACAATCAGTCATCATCCTCCTCTTTAGTAGATTAGATTCCCTACAGTATGGGAACAGGCTCTTCAGCCCAACAAGTCCACACCGAGCCTGCAAAGAGTAACCCACCCAGACACATTTCCCTCTGACTAATGTGCCTAACACTATGGGCAATTTAGCATGGCCAATTCACCTGACCTGCACATCTTTGGATTGTGGGAGGAAACCGGAGCAAACCCACACAGATGCAGGGAGAATGTGAAAACTCCACACAGTCAGCTGAGGCTGGAATCGAACCTAAGTCCCTGGCACTGTGAGGCAGCAGGGCTAACCACTGAGCCGCCCCTAGAAAGAAACAGCTACCATGTATTGGCCGGGAATCGAACGCGGGCTTCCTGCGTAGTAGGCGGGAAGTCTACCACTGAACCACCAATGCAACCGCTAGGTCAATGATGGTGAGCATTAGAAATTATGTCATCTTGGGTTGGTCCAGATCAGTGAAGGATGAAAAGATCTGACAGTGGTTCTTTCATTTCAGCTATATTCAAAAATAGTTTTAATCCAGTATGGGGTGGGAGTAGACTAGGCCAAGACTAATGACATGACTTCCCTTCTGGACTGTTGTGCTATAAAACAATTTTACCAGTTATGAAACTTTCTTACATCATCATCTCTGGATGTGTTATTGCACCTCAGCCTGTAAAGGACATAAACTCACTCTGCTTGAATGCAGAAAATTAGCCAAATTTAGCACAGTCAGGATTTCCACATTAAGTGGATGAACCACTTAGTGGAGTACCAAAGTGCACAGCACTCTGCACAAGATTATAATGCTACTCCAGCAACAGCTAAATAAGCTGAAACTGAATTCATGTTCCCCTTGCAAACAAAAACAAGCTTTGTAACCATGAGGAAGGAAGATAGAAACAGGAGGAGGCCATTCGATCCCTCCAATCTGCTCCATCATTCAATATCACAGTGGCTAATCAAGATCCATTGAACAATCCTATTTTTTTCTTATACAAAACAAACAACTGCAAGATGCTGGAAATCTGAAACCAAAACAGAAACTCAGCAGATCTGTGGAGAGAGTTAACGTTTCGAGTCCAGTCCCCCTACTTCAGAACTGATAGCATCTCGGAAAAAGTAGTACTTATGCTGATGACAGATTGGGGGGGAGAAAGAGTGAGCGTATAGGTGGAGACAGAGCTCAGAGACAGAGAGAAGCAGAGAGAAAGAGAAAAGTATGACAGTCAACGGGATTGTTGATAGTGAGGCAGGGAAGAAGAAAAGTTAGACAGATGATAATGGGGACTATAAATAGGTAAAAGAGGTTAGGCTGTGCTGAAAACAATCCATATTATGACAGTGCCTGGTGTTTGGGGATGGGTAAAAGACATGGCAGGGGGTGTTCAGTAGCTAAAATTATTGAACTCGATACTGAGTCCTGAAGTTTGTATCGAAGTCACAGATGTACAGCACAGAAACAAACCCTTCGGTCTGACTCATCCATTCCGACAAGGTATACTAAACTAATCTCATCCCATTTGCCAGCATTTGGCCCATATCCCTCTAAACTTTTCGTATTCATGTACCCATCCCAATGCCATTTAAATGTTTGTAATTGTACCAGCTTCCACCACTTCCTCTGCTCGCTCATTTCATGCAAGCACCAGTCTCTGCGTGAAAAAGTTGCCCCTTAGGTCACTTTTGACTATAGAAACATAGTCAATGTTTCAATATTCGGTATGACATTTCTTCAGAACTCAGTTCTCTCCAGCATTCTTACTTGTCCACTTCCACCTTGTTAAGGACAATATTTTTGTCCAGGTGGATTACTCCATTGTACACCTCAATGCTTGGCTGTTCACTAGCCCAGTTATGTCATAGAATTCCTGCATTGCAGAAAGAGGCCATTTGGTCCACCTAATCTGCACTGACCATCTGAAGAGCATTCCACCAGACCTAAAGACCTCATCCCTGTAACCTTGATAGGATTATTGTCGTAGGATGACAAAGGGGCATGCAACAAAGGGATTCGTCAGAAACCTTCCCACCATTTCACCGTCCCTCCCCACCAGCCTCAAGGCAAGAGGGATAGCTTTAGTCTTCCTTTTCTTTCCTTTATTGTCTCCATTTCCTGCTGAGTATTTGCTGAAACAGAAAACAAGTGAAACCAATGAAACTGAAATGCAGATTGCTGTGGCATTTTCAATAATCATTACACGGGCACTCCAGGTTCCAGTGAGACAAGTCTGATAAAATGGACAGAAACCACTTACTCAGAGGGAAACCTTTCTTCAAGATCATGAGTGAAGAAAGGATGACTTTCAATTACTCAGATCCATTCTTAATCCATTCGGTGGCTCAGTGGTTAGCACTGCTGCCTCACAGTGCCAGGGACACAGGTTCAATTCCCGTCTCAGGCAACTGTCTGTGTGCAGTTTGCACATTCTCCCCGTGTCTGTGTGGTTTCCTCCGGATGCTCTGGTTTCCTCCCACACTCCAAAGATGTGCAGGTTTGGTGAACTGGCCATGCTAAATCGCCCATAGTGTTAAGTGCATTAAGTCAGTAAATGTAGGAGGATGGGTCTGGGTGGGTTGCTCTTCGGAGGGTCAGTGCGGACTTGTTGGGCCGAAGTGCCTGTTTCCACACTGTAGGGAATCTAATCTAACCTTAACTTCAGGACATCCAAAGAATGTTATAGCCAGTGGAGTACACTTGTTGTAGCACAGTGCGGAAAAGATTTACAAAAAGAATTGCAGGTATGAGGGGCGCCGATGATGTGACCAGGTCAGAGAAGCTGGGACTGTTTAGCCAATAAGAGGCTGAGAGGAGATTTTGACAAAGGCTGTTCACTATCACGAGGGACCTTGAAGGAGAGCGAGAAACAGTCTCAACAGATGCGAGTTTCAAAAAGCAAAGGACATTGACTTAAGGTGATGGGCAAAAGAACCAAAGCCAACACCTGCAAAGTGGGGGAGGGGGGAGGTGCGGGGGAGCGTGGATAATCAAAATTACAAGCTGTGGAGAAAAGCAGGTGAATGAAGCTAATGGTGTAAATATGGAAAGAACTGCAGATGCTGTAAATCAGAAACAAAAACAGAAATTGAACCAGGGTCACTGGGCATGAAACGTTAACTCTGATTTCTCTCCACAGATGCTGACAGACCCATTTTTGGTGAAGCTAATGGTGTATTTCTCACAGATAATTTGCCCGCAAATGCTGTATCTTAATCATTCAATGATTCCAGCATTCTAGGTCAGAGTAGGGGTGAGTATACATTGTGGAGAAAGTGAGGATTGCAGATGCTGGAGATCAGCGTCAAAGAGTGTGGTACAGGAAAAGCACAGCTGGTCAAGCAGCATCTGAGGAGCAGGAGACTCAACATTTTGAGCATAAGCTCTTCATCAGGAATATAAATTGTTGCTTCCATCAATAGCAGTGAGGGAATAGGGAGGCAATGGCCTAGTGGTGTTATTGCTGGAACTCTTAATCCAGAAACCCAGGTAATGTTGTGATGACCTGGGTTCAAATCCTACCATGGTAGAATGTGAATTCAATAAAAATAAAGAGTCTAATAGTGACCATTAGACTTTTGCCAATTGGTAGGAAAACCTCATCTGGTTCACAAATGCCCTCTAGAAAAGGAAACTACCATCCTTACTTGGTCCAGACTACATGTAATTCCAGTCCTACTGCAATGTGATTGACTCTGAATTGCTCTCTAGAATGGACAATAAATGCTGGCCCAGCAGTGATGTCTTCATCCTATGGTTTAGGTAAAAGTTGAGTTCTTCAAATTTCTGACCATGTCATCAGTAGATACAAAACTTCATTGACAACAACTCAAATGTCACGAAAGGGCTTGAAGGAAATACTTATCTTTGTGCAAGCTTCTCATCATCAAATTTTTTCTGTCTCTATTGTTCTATTGCATTCTCTGTAGAAGATGCCAATTAGCTAATCTGTAGGGCTTGGTGTGGCTGGGTTTCTGAATTGATGCATATGCAGGAATTCAATTAACACACAACATTGAATCCACATTATCAGTGAATCTCAACGAGTTTAATCACTGCCTCTACCAATGTTAATTGAGCATCAACAACCTCAATAACTCATCTGTGCTGTCTTGCTCAGTTAAAGCAGCATGCCAAATTCCTATCCTTCATTTGTAATGCTCTCCAATTGAGGAGGAAACCGGAAGAGGAGGCAGGGAACACACTCCAGGATCTGGAAGGATTTTAGACTATTGCAGACAGAAAGGAACGGGAGTAAATATTTTTTATGTGGCTCCGATTGATGCTTTTCATTAGAAAAAAATGCTTAACCCCCATGTACTTGTGCAGGATAACCCTTCGAGAGCAGGTTAGCGGTCTTTTCAATTAACAGGGCAGCATTCATCCATTGTCTCTTAAGGATACATAAGAAGGAACATTTCTGATACACACTGAATACTCAGTGTTTTCTACTTACAATTTTCATAAATGTGTAAAAATCACTTGCAATTTATAGGTATACACCAGTCAAAATTGACAAGGAGAGGATAATTAATTCATTAATTCCTAAACAGTGTCCTCCTTTGTGATAGGTGCATCTCACTGTTGAGGAATGAGGGGTGGAGGATGATCTTGTAACAGGATTAATAGAAAGACAATCTAATCTAAAAAATCTAATCTAATCTAATCTAATCTAAATCTAAATCTAATCTAATATAATCTAAATCTAATCTAAATCTAATCTAATCTAATCTAATCTAAATCTAATCTAAATCTAATCTAATCTAATCTAAAAACCCTGACCAAATTGCTGTCTCACATTTTGGTAGGAGATAAAGCAGTGCTAGGAATCTGCACTGAGATAACATAATTTCGGAGTGGTAGTAGGACAATGCAAAACCCATTTGCTCAAAGCGAGTGCCAAAAGATTTAGACCAATCTGAGTGAAGTCTGTACATTTTTGTGATTACCCACATCTCAAGCACTCTCACCACAGAAACAGGATTGTGGACAGAAGTTCCACTCTGGAAATCCGTGTGCGTGATCTAGGTCAATATTCCAATGCAGTATGAAGGAGTCTCTCAAATGGGTACGAAGAAAGTTCATGACCCCATTCTGAAAACATGAGTGGAGGCAGTTTCCCACCAACAGTACCTGAACCTCCAGATTATATGGTCATTATCACATTGCTATTTGTATGAGATCACTTCACACAATAGTTTCCTGCATTACAATACACTTCAATCAATATTTCATAATAAATACTTTACTGGCTGTAAGGTGCACTCGAATGTCATGAGTTAGTGAAAGGTTTTTTCGTGACTGCAAGTTTTCCTTTCTCTGTATCTGTTATTAAGCTTAAGGCATTGAAAAATGAACTCTCTAAATACTCATTAAGAAAAGTAGGGAAGATTCAACTATTTACTAAAATCAGAAAAGTGAAAAATAGATTTAGAAAGCTCCTGGGCCAAGGAAGTGCATAAAGACTCTGAAAACAACCAACGCTGGAGATCACCATGGAGAGAGAGCAAAGTATTGTTTGGAATCTGGATGACTCTTCATCAGATTTCCATCATTGGCTGTTTTCAGTGCAGATTCTATCATCTGCAGTAGCCCACTCCTGTGTGAAGACTTTATTTCACTTGGACTGCAGTCAGCACATAACTTTGCCTAAATACATTAATGGCCCGGCATATCCCCCAATCCACCATGATCATTAAACCAGGTGAGATCCATCCCAGTTCAATGGAGAGTGTCAGAGGGAATGCCAGGAGCAGCACCACCTATTCTAGGAATGAGGTGTCAGTCTGGTGAATCTTTTTGCACTTCTGTTCTTCCCATTTCAACCTAAATCAGAACTCTCGTCTCCCTGCTATCGGAAAGATGTTCTGAAAGGGTTCAGAAAAGATTTACAAGGATATCATCGGGGTGAAGGGTTTGAGCTATAGAGAGGCTGGGGCTATTTTCCCTGGATTGTCAGAGGCTGAGGGGTGACGTTATGGAGATTTATAAAATCAGGATGACCTTAGAGAGACTTATAAAATCATGAGGGGCATGGATAGGGTGGATAGCAAAGGTCTTTTTCACTGGGGTGGGGGGAATCCAAAACTAGAGGGCATAGGTTTAAAGTGAGAGGGAAAAGATTTACAAGGGACCTGAGTGGCAACTTTTTCACGTGCACGTATGGAATGGGCTGCCAGAGGAGGTGGTGGAGTTTGGTATAATTACAACATTTAAAAGGCATCTGGATGGGTACATGAAGAGGAAGGATTTAGGGGAATATTGGCTAAATGCTGGCAAATGAGACTAGATTAATTGAGGACATCTGGTCGGCACGGACGAGTTGGACCACGGGGCATAGAAAGGCATGCCAAGAGCAGCGTCAGATAGACTAAAAATGTGGGGTCAATCTGGTGAAATCACGAACCAGGATTACTTGCATGCCAAACACAAAAAGCAGCAAGTGATAGATGAAGCTGAACGATGTCTGGACTCTCTAGACTCTGCAGTCCTGTCACATCCAGTCATGAATGGTGCTGGAGAATAAAACAACCAACTGAAGAAGCAACCTCGAAAACATCCCCATTCTAAATGGCAGAGAGCCCAGCACATCAGTGTAAAAGGGCGAACCATTTTCCACCACATTTAACCAGAACTGTCAAGTGTACTACCCATCACAGCCTCTTCCAGTGGTCCCCAGCACCACAGATGCCAGTCTTCAGCCATTGCAATTCACTCTACGTGAAATCAAGAAACAGTCAGAGTCACTGGATACTGCAAAGTTTAAGGGCCCTGACAACATTCCGGCAATAGTACTAAAGACTTGTGTTGCAGTACTTGCCACTCCCCTCACCATGTTGTTCCACTACACTTACAACACTGGCATCTACCCAACAATGTGGAAAATTGCCCAGGTATCTCCTGGACACAGAAAGCAGGACAAATCCAACGCAGCCAATAATACTTCATCAGTCTACTCTCGATCATCAGTCAAGAGATGGAAGATGTCATCAACAGTGCTATCAAGTAGCACCTGCTCAGCAATATCCTGCTCAGTAATGCTCAGTTTGGGTTCTGCCAGGGCCACTCAGCTCCTGATCTTAGACAGGCTTGGTTCAAACATGGACAAAAGAGCTGAATTCTAGAGGGGAGGTGAGTGTGACAGCCCTTGTTATCATGGTTACAATTGTTGAGTGGGGCATTAAGGAGCTCCATCAAAACTGAGCTCAAAGAGAATCAAGAGGAAATCTTTCCACTGGTTGGACTCATGCCTGACAAAATGACATAGTGGCATTTGTTGAAGCTCAATCAACTCAGCTCAAGGACATCTTTGCAGGAGTTCCTCAGGGTAATGTCCTAAGTTCAACCATCTTCAGCTGCTTCAACAATCTCCCCACTTCTATCATAAGATCAGAAGTGGGGATTCTCATTGATGCTTGAATAACATTTAGCACCATTCATGGCTGCTCAGATACTGAAGAAGACCTCCTCCAAATTCTGCAAGACTTGGACAATAGAAGTGGAGAAGGGGGAAGTAACACACAAATGCAATGACCATCTTCAACAAGTATGAATCTATCAGGCATTGACATTCAGTGGTGTTAACGTCAACGTAGACCTCACCAACAAGATGCAGCAACTTACCAATATCTAGAAACTAAGCTGACTGAACTGTAAGGGCAGGTCAGAAACTAAGAAAACTGCAGACAGTGAGTCACTTCCTCACTCCCTAGTACCTGTTGATCATCTATATGATGCAAGTCAGGAGTGCAATGGAATCATTCCCACTTGATTGGAGTAGTTCGTTTGCAGGTAAACGTACCTCTGTTAAGTTGGAGGCCTTTAAAAGTGAGATAGCTCGAGTTCAGGTCTATATGTTCCTGTGAGGGTGAAAGGCAAAGTTAGCAAGAAAAGGGAATCCTGGATGACCAGAGATATTGAGGCTTTGACCAGGAAGAAGAAGGAGGCTTGGCTCAGGTATAGGCAGCTGGGATTAAGGTATACAGGGAATACAGGAATTTACTGAAGAATGAAATCAGGAGGGTGAAAAAGAAGCATGAGATCGCTTTGGTTGAGAAGATTAGGGTGAATCCAAAAAGGTACTTTTAGTATATTAAAGGAAAAAAAATAACTAGAGACAGAATAGGACCCCTCAAGGACCAAAGTGGACATGTATAGAACCGTAAGAGACAGGTGAGGTTCTAAATAAATATTTCTCGTCTGTGTTTACCATGAAGAAACACATGAAGACTTGGGGAAGTTAGTGGTATATTTTGGGAAAGTCCATACTACAATAAAGGAGATGTTGGATGTATCAGAATGTGTGAAGGTGGCTAAGTCTCCTGGCCCTGACGGCACGGTGGTTTAGTGATTAGCACTGCTGCCTCACAGCGCCAGGGTCCCAGGTTCAATTCCAGCCTCGGGTGACTGTCTGTGTGGAGTTTTCACATTCTCCCCGTGTCTGCGTGGGTTTCCTCCGGGTGCTCCGGTTTCCTCCCACAGTCCAAAGATGTGCAGGTCAGGTGAATTGGCCATGCTAAATTGCCCATTGTGTTAGGTGCATTAGTCAGAGGGGGGTGGGTTACTCTTCGGAGGGTCAGTGTGGACTTGTGGGGCTGAAGGGACTGCTTCCACACTCTAGGGAATCTAATCTAATATAATCTAAGATATATCTAAGAACACACGGGTGAGAGAAGAAATTGCAGGAGCCCTGCATTATCCATGGGTGAAGTCCTGGAAGACTGGAGGGTAGTGAATGTTATGCCATTGTTCAAGAAGGGCTGCAAAGAAAAGCCTGGGAACAATAGCTCAGTAAGTTTAACATCTGTGGTGGGTAAGTTACTTGAGAAGATTCTGAGGGATAAGATATACGTGCATTTGGAAAGACAAGGTTTGATTAGGAGTAGTCAGCATGGCTTTGTGCATGACAGATCATTGAGGAGAAAGTGAGGTCTGCAGCTGCTGGAGATCAGAGCTGAAAATGTGTTGCTGGAAAAGCGCAGCAGGTCAGGCAGCATCCAGGGAACAGGAGAATCGATGTTTCGGGCATAAGCCCTTCTTCAGGAAGAAGGGCTTATGCCCGAAACGTCGATTCTCCTGTTCCCTGGATGCTGCCTGACCTGCTGTGCTTTTCCAGCAACACATTTTCAGCATGACAGATCATGCCTCACAAATTTGTTTGAATTTTTTGATGAAAAGATGATGGGGACAGGGCGGTAGAGGTAGTCTATATGGATTTCAGTAAGGCCTTTGATAAGGTTCCATGTGGTAGGCTGCTTTGGAAGGTTAGATCACATGGAATCCAGAGCGAGCTGGCAAATTGGAAATACAATTGGCTTGATGGCAGGAAGCAGAGGGTAATAGTGGAAGGATGCTTGTTGGACTGGAAGCCTGAGACTAGTGGAGTGCCTCAGAGGTCAGTGCTGGGCCCATTACTGTTGTTATCTATATCAATGATCTGGACGAGAATGTACAAGGCATGATTAGTAAGTTTGCAGATGATATTAAAATAGGCAGTATCGTGGAAAGTGAGGATGGTTGTCAGAAATTGCAGCAGGATCTTGATCAGCTAGGGAAATGGGCTGAGAAATGGCAAATGGTGTTTAATATAGATAAGTGTGAGGTCTTGCATTTCAGCAAGTCAAATCAAGGTAGATGTTTCATGGTGAATAGTAGGGCTTTAAGGAGTGTAGTGGAACAGAAGGAGTTCAGGTTCACAGTTCCTGAAAGTGGAGTCACAGGTAGACAGGACAGGAAAGAAGGCTTTGGCCTTCATCAGTCAGGGCATTGAGTACAGATGTTAGGAAATTATGTTTCAGTTATACAGGAAGTTGATGAGGCCGCACTTTGAGTGTTGTATTCAGTTTTGGTTACTGCGCTCTCAGAAGGATGTTATTAAACTGGAAAGAGTGTAGAAGAAGTTTACAAGGATTTGCCTGGCCTCAATGGTTTGAGTTATAGAGAGAGGTTGGACAAGTTAGGACTTTTTTCTTTAGAAGCATAGGAGACTTTGCAGGGACCTTATTGAGGTGGATAAGATCACGAGAGGCATGGATAGGGTGAATGCACTCAATCTTTTTCCCAGGGTTGGGGAATTGAGGACTAGAGGGTGTCAGTTTAAGGTTAGAGGGGAAAGAATAAAACATAACCTGAGGGGCAACTTTTTTACACAGAGGGTGGTATGCATATGGAATGACCTGCCAGCAAAAGTGGTTGAGATGGGTACATTAACAACATTTAAAAGCAATTTGGACAAATACACGGATAGGAAAGGTTTAGAAGAATATGGGCTGAAAATACGTTGCTGGAAAAGCGCAGCAGGTCAGGCAGCATCCAAGGAGCAGGAGAATCGACGTTTTGGGCATGAGCCCTTCTTCAGGATCATTCCTGAAGAAGGGCTCATGCCCGAAACGTCGATTCTCCTGCTCCTTGGATGCTGCCTGACCTGCTGCGCTTTTCCAGCAACATATTTTCAGCTCTGATCTCCAGCATCTGCAGTTCTCACTTTCTCTTAGAAAGATATGGACCAAGTGCAACTCATGGGAATTATTAATGTGTGTGATCGTGTGTGATTTTTAACTATGTACTAATTAGTCAGACGTACAAATCTTAACCACCCGTTGCATAAACACATTTTTACTCATGCCTTTGATGCTTTGGTCGATCATTTTAAATGTGTGCTGCCTGCTTAAGAACCCTTCAAAAACAATATATCTTTAATTACAGTATTGCTACCTTTTGTGCTAGTTTACAGCTCTATTCAAACCCTTCTTAGTTTTCTCAGTTCTATAGAGAAATGATTCAAATGCTGTATTACACTGAAGTAAACAAAATTTGTACAGGTTTGACATAGTAATCACAGGAAATTTGTTTATCCACAGACGGGGTAGTGGAAGAGGTAATGGGCAGAGGTTGGAGGTGTGGGATATGTTGGTTGGAGGGGGTGGGATTTGGTCTTCATCCATGGATCACAGTCTCTGAGTAAGTGTTTGGCCATTAGGACTGAGTTGAGGAGGAACTTTACAGTCAGAGGATGGTGAATCCGAGGGCTTCTCTATCTCAGAGAGCTGTGATGGCAAAGTCATTCGTACGTTCAATGCAAACACAGACTATCTTCCATGCCTTTCATCGTATTAGGGTGGCTTACAATGCAAGTCAAAATAATGACGATTGAAAGCTATATCGGTACAAGGGCACAGCAGTCAATATTTACTCCAAAGTCCTGAAAGCACTCAAGGTCATCAGGTTAAAATGTGGAAGGTTATCTGAAGTGACAACCTTCTCATTTGGGCAGAGCTTAATAATTCCCATGAGTTGTACTTTTAAGTGAGATGCAAATAAATTCAGATGAGCTTGAATGGAATTGAATTCACTTTACTGTCACATACTCACGTGAGTACAGTGAAAAGTTTACAAATCGCCATTTACAGCACCATCTTAGGTCCAAATGTACCTAGGTATAGATTCTGGTAAACAAATTCTTCAGGAAAAAATTAGAAAAATAAAGAAATAAAAAGTCCTGCATTACAGATATTCAAAAGTACAAAATTATAATAATAAATTAGAAAAACAAAGAAATAAAACGTTCAGAAACTTCTCAACATCTGTAGTCAGGAAAGGGTGAACTGCCTTTCGATGCCCAAGAACTAAATACAAAATGTGTCCACCTGTGATAACTGATTTTCTTGCCTCTTTCCTGGTTAAATTCACTCACCCACTATTTTTCCTTGTTAAATTCACCCATCTGCCATCTTTCTCTCTTCCTCCTCTGGGACCCCATAAAAATTCTACCCTGAGTATTTTCCTTCTTCAAACCTGAATATTCTGCTTGTGCCTCAAAGCCCTTCATACAATCAATCATTACAGAATTGTTATGATGTAGAAGGAGGCCATTCAGCCCATTGTGCCTGCGCTGGGTCTTCAAACATTTATCATTGCCCAGTGTAAATCTCCTGTTTTTTCCTTATACCCTTCCACACTCCAATTAACTATCCAATGCCCTCCTGACTGCCACAGTTGAATTTGCCTTCACACCTCCTGCAGGCATTGCGTTCTATATTATTCTTGCTTCTGCACATTACTTTAAATCTATGCCCTCTCATTCTTGTTGATTTACAAGTGGAAACCATTTTCCCCTCTCATTGCTATCCAGACTGCACATGCTTTCGAAAACCTCTATGAGATCTCCTCTCAGCCACCTTCTCTCCAAGGAGAACACTCCCAAATTCTTCAATCTGTCCTCATTATTGATAGTTTCTCATTCCTGTAATGATTCTTATAATCGATGAATAAATTGTGGAATCACTTTACACACAACGAAGAGCCGTTTTTGGTTGATCCGGCATAATCAGAATAATAATTGCAGGACTGTTCCTCAAAAGGATAGAGTCATAGAGATGTACAGCATGGAAACAGACCCTTTGGTCCAACTTGTCCTTACCGACCAGATATCCTAACCTAATCTAATCTCATTTGCCAGCATTTGACCCATATCCTTCTAAACCCTTCCCATTCATATACCCATCCAGATGCCTTTTAAATGTTGCAATTGTACCAGCCTCCACCACTCCCTCTGGCAACTCACCACCCTCTGTATGAAAAAGTTGCCCCTTAGGTCCCTTTAAAATCTTTCCCCTCTCACCTTAAACCTATACACTTTAGTTTTAGACTAGCCTACCTTGGGAAAAAGACCTTGGCTATTCACCCTATCCATGCCATGCATGATTTTACAAACTTCGACAAGGTCACCCCTCAGCTTCCAACATCCCAGATAAAAGATAGCAGTTTCAAATACGTGGTAGCTTTTAAACAAATCATATTTCTAATTCTGAATGCAGGGAAACAGAAATTAATGTCCTGCACCTCCAGTCAAAACTTTTAGGCAAAATAGCCCCAAATTCCTTGTAAATGTTTTCTGAACCCTTTCAAGTTTAGCCGCAATATCTTTCCTAAAGCAGGGATTTCAGAATTGAATGCAATATTCCAAAAGTGGCCTAACCAATGTCCTGTACAACTGCAACATGACCTCCTAACTCCGATACTCAATGCACTGACAAACAAAAGCAAGCATACCAAATGCTTTCTTCACTATCCTGTCTACTTGCAACTCCACTTTCAAGGAACTACAAACCTGCACTCCAAGATCTCTTTGTTTGTCAACACTCCCTAGGACCTTACCATTAAGTATATACGTCTTGCCTTGATTTGCCTTACCAAAATGCAACACCTCATATTTATCTAAATTAAAGTCCATCTGCCACTCCTCAGCCATTGGCCCATCTGATCAAGGTCCTGTTGTACTGTGAGATAACCTTCTTCACTGTCCACTACACCTCCAATTTTGGTGTCACAAAGTCATATAGCATGGAAACAGACCCTTTGATCCAACTATTCCATCTTGAACATAATCCCAAAGTAAATGAATCCCACCTGCCTGCTCTAGGCCCTTATCGCTCCAAACCTTTCCCATTCATGTATTTATCCAAACATGTAACCATACCTCCTCTCATCACATCCAAATCATTTACATAAACGACAAAAAGCAGTGGAGCCAGCACCAATCCTTGCAACACACAGCTGGTCACAGGCCTCCAGTCTGAAAAGCAACCCTCCACCACCACCCTCTGTCTTCTATCTTCAAGCCAATTTTGTACCCAATGGCTAGTTCTCCCTGTATTCCATGTGATATTTGTCCTTCACTCATTAATCGCCCACAGCTAGAGGCAGACAGGACCTCAGTTTATATCTCATGCTAAATGCTGCACTCACTTAAATGCCATTCATGTTTGTATGTTGACGTTATGGAGATGACATTTGAATCGACGCACACACTGTCAACTGAACCAAAGCAACAAAATATCTGCCACTTGGACAGCTTTTGTTTCACATTATCACGCAGTCCTTCCTCAAAAGACCTTATAACTGTGACTGGAATGACAAGATAAAGTGAAGTATTGAAATTCTCATAATATCAGTTCATTGCTATTAACAACTGCTTGGTGTGAGACACCAGATAATGCCACTCATGACATTGTAATTGGCTGTATTCAGTTTACACTCAATTAAATTACCAATTCCCATTTTGTTTATGAATAGTTACAGAAAAAAGCCTTATTAAATGATCCCTGCAATCTCTAATCTTCTTTGACTGTATTTTAGCTTTTTAATATTCAGTACCATTGGCCACTTGCACACAGAGCTTCCTATTTCATTGACTATATGCAATGATACCCTGGAGTGGTTATAAGTGGTTTGACATCCTGGCTGCAGGACGTTAATTTCTGCTTCCCTGGATTCAGAATTAGAAGTCTGATTTGTTTAAAAGCTGCCACATGTTTGATTCTGTTATCTTTTATCTGGATATGTGATATCACCTGCATTCACCTTGGCTTTGAAAGTACGGTCATATTGAGACATAGCATTCAAGAAACCTACACTAGTAACTCAGAAGTAAGACTACTCACATCAAAGCAGTTTATGACATTTAAATTTGATTTTTAAAGCTTCTTAGTATTGCCAGAAGAATCACAGATTTGTTACAGCACAGGACGTGTTTGCTCCCATTTTCTGAATGAACATTCCTTTGGTATCATTTCTGTCCCACAGCCCTGCACATTGTTCCTTTACAACTGACTATCTAACTCCCTTTCAAATGCCGTAATGAACCTGCCTCCACCACAATTTCAGGCACCACATTTCCCCTAAACCACAACCTTCCATGGCCAGGGTACTCACTCCATCGGCATGTGATTACCCACCTTGGAAATTCTGTGCCATTCTGGGTTCTGTGGGTCCTTGCGTGGCTGATGACCCCAGTCCTAGAGCCACATCTCCAACCACGTGCTTGGCATGTGTTTCTGGGAGGTGGGATTGGTCCTTGGTCTTGAGATCGCTGGCATCCCTTTCATGGCATCATAGAATCCCTCTGGTGTGGAAGGAGGCCATTCAGTCCATGGAGTTCACACCAGTTCTCTGAAGAACATCCCAACCAGTCGAGTGCACCCGCCCCCACCCCATCCCTGTAACCCTGCATTTCCCATGGCCAACCATCTAACCTGCACATCTTTGGACTGTGGGAGGAAACCGGAGCACCCCGAGGAAACCCACGCAGACATGGGGGGAATGCGCAAACTCCACACAGACAGTCACTGAGGGTGGGATCAAACGCAAGTCCCTGTCCCCAGTGCTAACCACTGTGCGGCCTTAGAAATGTTGGAACAAAAACTGTCTTACACACAAGGTTTGTGATATCAGCGAGGATGGTATCAACCCCCTAACAACTTACTAAATGAAAAAGCTTTTTCTCATATCACTTTTGCTCCCAATACTTTAAATCTGTGCCCCCTTATTCTGAATCCCTGTATGAGCATCAATAGCTGCTTCCTGTCTAAATTCTCCAGATCTCTCACAACCTTGATTTTATTTATTTAGTTTTGATACAAAATACAGTGAAAAATGTTGTATAGAGTTGTCACTCTCCGACACCATCTTAAAACATGGAAAAATAAACCAAAACTTGGAATATAAAGGCAAAGTCCTCCTGGTTAAGTGCTTAGCCATGGGCCTGGAATGGCCAGCCATGAGTCCCTTACTGTGCGTTCAGAACAACCGTTGCCACTCTCTGAGACCATCATCCCTCCACCGACACTGTCACCACCATGAGTCCTCACCAATGCAGCTGCCACTGATGGCTGGCACCCTCTCAAACCCAACTCTGGCACTGCCGCCCCAAACTCAACTTGAACACCTTAGTCAAGTCTCATCTGAACCTTCTCCACTCCAAGGAAAACAGCCCCAGTTCCTCCAATTAATTTTCCTCTCTGAAATCCCTCAGCTATTGTGGTAAACTCTTTGGGTCCCCTCTTTATCGGCTTTGCAAAGTGAACCCAGAGCTGTCAGATTGTTTTAAAAGCACAGTCCCCAAGATTAAACCAGCCAATTTGCCAGTTGATGTTACATTTGATATTACGATGAAATTTCGAACTCAGATTTATGCCATCTCCATGACCACCTATTCCACCTTCATAGCTTCACTCGACTTTGCCGAGTCCCTGCTGTTAAAACAACTATTCTTGCCTTTGTCACCTCTACACTCGGTTCTTCTGATGCATTTTAGCTTATCTCTCAATTCTATCCTTTGTAAACCTGAGATTATCCAAACATTCTGCTGTCCATGTCTTAATACAAACCAAGCGTTGATCATTTACCATCCCTGTGCTCACTGACATACAATAGCTCCTGTAATTTTTTTAATTAAATTCTCATATTGTGTTCATTTCACTCCATGGTCACACCCTCTCTGTCTCTGTAATCTCCTCTAGCCTCTTATCCTTTAAGAAATGCAGTCACTGTATCTAACTTAAATTTCCAACACAAAGCTGGCTGGAAGGGTGAGCTGTGAGGTGGATATAGGGATGTTTTAGTATGGTTTTGACAAGTTAAAAGATTGAGGAAATGTATGATGAAGTGTAATGTGGATAAATGTTAGGGTATCCATTTTGGCAATGAAAACAGGAGGTAGATTATCTGAATGGTGATTGATTGGGAAAGGGGAGATGTCATAAGACCTGAAAATAAGCATGCAGGTGCAGCAGGCAGTGAAGATGGTAAATGGTCTATTGATCTTCATAGTGATAGGATTTGAGTACAAGAGCAAGAATGTCTTGCTGTAATTGTATAGGGCCTTGGTGAGGCTGTACCTGGAGTATGGTCTGAAGAATGGTCTGGCTATGCAGTCAGTGTAACAAAGGTTTACCAGGTTGATCGCTGGAATAGCAGCACTGATGTTTGAAGAGAGACTGGGCTGGTTAGAACTACATTCACTCGAGTTTAGAAGAATGAGGGCAATTTCTTACAGAAACTTCTAAAATTCAAATATAACTGGACAGGTATTCTGAAGACCAGGATGTAGGGTCGCTGACTGGGCCAGCATTTATTGACTATCCCCAGCTGCCCATGAGAAGGTGGTGGTGAGCTGCCTTCTTGAACTGCTGCAATCCATTGGGTTTAAGGGCATCCACAGTGCTGTTAGAGAGAGAGTTCCAGGATCTTGACACAGTGATATTGAAGGAACGGTGATACATTTTCAATTCAAGATGATTAGTGGCTTGGAGGGGAGCTTGCAGGTGGAGATGATAGCCTAGTGCTTGCAAATGTTTTGAATATAACTGCTGGCTGCATCATTGTGTAAATAGTGTGATGGAGAGACTCTCCCAGTAGGTAATAAACCTTAACTAGTCAACCTTGAACAAAGGCCAACCCACTAGTCATGGCTGGAGTGAATTAAGACCCAAAGCCATTACAGCAATCAATGGGAATTAAATTCATACCTGCAGTCATGAGACAGAATCACTTGACAGCCCAGCTTAGCATCTCAGGCTGCATCTTTTCATTCTTCCATTCTGTACTGATTCAGCTTGACGTGATCAATTTAATACGATTAGGAAAGTCTTCGTATAAAGCAGTCTGCCTTCTAATTATTTCCCTTCCTAGCGCAAGACTGTCTGCCAAAATCTCCAATTTAAGAATCAATCTGAATCTTTTGCTCTTGCCAATAATTTGCTGGGCTCTATACTTGAATAAACCCTCTGCAGTTTTCCCATTCCCAAAGTGGGGAGAATGGCAGACTTTTCATAAAATTCCTACAGTGTGGAAACAGGCCATTTGACCCAACAAGTCCACACCGACCCTCCATAATTCATGGGAATTTTAAGAGAAATTAGTTTAGAACTAGATTATTAATTTTTAATTCACAGGCAGATCAACCAGGGAGTACAGAACTAGCAATTCATATATAACCACATTCAACAACAACTTTCCCTCTTTGTAAAGCACCCTGAACTCAGCAGGACATCGCAAAGTACTTCACCAAAGCTTTCTGACACAGGTGACCAAAGAAGATAGATCTCAAAGACCATTCTAGAGGAGAGTCAGATGGTAAGATGTGGGTGTTGGGAGGGAATTCCAGAACCTAACGCTAACTTTAATGAAAACTTGGTTGCCGACAGTGAAGAAGTAAATGTCTGGGATGTGCAAGAGCCCAGAATTGAAGAGATGGTGCTGTCTCAGTCATGTGGCTGGAGGAGGTGACACAGGCAGGGATGGGGGAATTTGACTCCACAGGGAGTTTGAATGGTCAGTGGATGAGAATTCTTTCAAGTTGTAGCACTAATGGACCTGGAGCCAACACAAAGTTGGCATGCCCCAAAGCACCTCCCAGTCAATGGAGAGGTGGCGGCATAGGGGTAATGTCACTACATCAGAAATCCAGAGGCCCAGGCAAACATTCTAGGAACAAATCGGAAGTTGGTTGAATTTAAACTTAATGAATAAATTTGGAAAATAAAGCTAGAGTCATGACAACTGTCACTGCTGGTTGTAATGATTAGATTAGATTAGATTCCCTACAGTGTGGAAACAGGCCCTTCAGCCCAACCAGTCCACACCAACCCTCTGAAGAGTAACCCACCCGGATCCATTTCCCTCTGTCTAATGCACCTAACACTATGGGCAATTTAGCATGGCCAATTCACCTAACCAGCACATCTTTGGACTGTGGGAGGAAACCGGAGCACCCGAAGGAAACCCACGCAGACACAGGGAGAATGTGCAAACTCCACACAGTCAGCCGAGGCTGGAACCGAACCTGGAACCCTGGTGCTGTGTGGCAGCAGTGCTAACCAATGAGCCACCGTGCCACCCATCTGGTTCCATCTGGTTCATGAATATCATTTGAGAAAGGAAATCTGCCATTCTTACCCAGCCTGGCTTACACATGACTCCAAACCAACATCAATGAGGTTGACTCTGAGCTGCCCTCCGAAATGCCCCTCAGTTTAAGGGCAACTGGGGATGGGTAACACATATCGATCTCACCAGTGATGCCCACAGCCCATGAGAAAAATCAAAGTTAAAAACTAGATTAATATTTGAAGTGTTGGTGCCATGGTGCAGAGTCAATGAAGTTGGCCTTCAGAACCACACAGCTAAGGAGCATGTCCAGCCAACTGCAGGCAGTAAATGGACCGTAGACCTGTGGAATCAATCTCCAGCATTCAAGGATGGGACATCAAGGTGAAAAGGGTGCAGTTGCCAAAGTGAAGCCCAAGAGTGCCATAGGAGAGCTTGGAATTAACTAGCAGATCAATGACATCTACACGGATCTCAATTCACAAATTTAAAGAGGCTCCACCAACTCAGAAGAAATGCCCTGCTCAGCTGTTAGGAAGAGCAAGTTAACAGAGGTGCGAAGATGAACACAGCCCTTTTCCCACAGCTTTGCAAATTCTTTTCCTTTCAGATCTTCAGAAATTAGCTCAATCACAATAAAGAGTCTCCAGGACCTGACAAGGATTTAAGGCAAGGCACAATACAGCCACAAATCACTGGTGAGCAGGTCAAAGTCTGTCTGGAATAACTCCCTGATCCATAAGGCCTCAGTCTCAAACCACAAGTTTGCATTTGGCAATTGAGCCAAAGGTTAGCTCACTGCTAATCAATGTACGGGCACTGGAGGTATTGGTTCACTTGGCTGATACCAGGTCTGGAACAGCTGTCTTATAAGGAGACAGTGAATAGATTGGGCCTGTACTTGTTGGAATACGAAAAAATGAAGGGTGACTTGATTGCAATATACAATGGTTTTAGGGGATTTCTCTCTTAATTAGATTACTTACAGTGTGGAAACAGGCCCTTCAGCCCAACAAGTCCACACCGACCCGTCGAAGCGCACCCACCCAGACCCATTTCCCTACATTTACCCCTTCACCTAACACTATGGGCAATTTAGCATGGCCAATTCACCTAACCTGCACATTTTTTTTTGGATTGTGGGGGGAAACTGGAGCACCTGAAGGAAACCTAAGCAGTCACGGAGAGAATGTGCAAACTCCACACAGTTAGTCACCTGAGGTGGGAATTGAACCCGGGTCTCTGGCGCTGTGAGGTAGCAGTGCTAACCACTGTGCCACCATGCTGCCCACGGTGAGATTCAGAAAGGTTGTTTCTTCTCATGGGAGAGTCAACACCACACCACGTAAAGTCAGCATTAGGGATCGCCGAGTTAAGATGGAAATAAGGAGGAATTTCTTTTGTCAGAGGACTGTTACTCTGTGGAAGTTTTTTTTTTGCAGAGGGTTGTGAAGGTTGAGTCATTTAATGAATTCAAGGCTGAAATACATGAACTTTTAAATTGGTGTGGGTTATGGGGAAAGCAAGGGAAAGTGGAGTTGGGGATTCACCATGATCTCATTGAATAGGGTAGCAGACTCAGCAGGGCTGAATGTCTTCAATGTGTTATGGACAACAGGCAGAAGAGGGCAGCTTGTTCGCCCTTTGCTGTTCTTGTATATTGCTAGAATTCCTTCCCTAATCCGGGGTTTACCCACAGCACACCGACTGCAGCGGTTCAAGAAGGCAGCTCATCACCACCTTCTCAAGGGGCAACTAGGGACAGGCAATAAATGCTGACCTAAACTGCAACAGCCACATTGCATGAGCAAATTTAAAAAAAGGATTCTGAAGGGAGGAGAGCTTAGGTATCGAGGTGAGGGAAGGCAATATTTAAAAGCGAAGCCTGAACAGACAGATTGTAGGATGGAGAAGCACAGCAGGTCAGGCAGCATCCAAGAAGCAGGAAAATTGATGTTTCAGGCAAAAGCCCTTCATTTCCTGATGAAGTAGTACTCACTTTCGCTTAGATTGCAGGATGGTTACAGATGGCTCGTTTATGCCTCCTAGCTCTCTGAAAGAGGAATTCGGTCACTCCACTGCCCTTTTGCAGGAAAGTTCTTAAAGGGAAATTCTTTCCTTTTAAATCTATAGAGATGCACTCAATGAGAACAGCAGACTTCCTCAGCAAAGACAATGATCATAACTGGCAGCCATTATTGGATCTTGCTGATCATTATCCAAATCTAGACAGGCCTGACAACATGCAGACAAACTACTCGATGAGCTAAACTTAATTCTGTCTCCAGGTTATTCATTCATGGGATGAGGACATCACTGGCCAGACAGCATTAATTACCCACCCCTAATTGCCCAGAAGGCAGTTAAGATTCAACCACATTGCTGTGGGTCTGGAGACATATGTAGGCCAGACCAGGTAAGGATGGCAGTTTCTTTCCCCAAAGGGCATTAGTGGCTCAAAGGTAGAAGACAGAGGGTGGTGGTGGAGGGTTGTTTTTCAGACTGGAGGCCTGTGACCAGTGAAGTGCCACAAGGATCGGTGCTGGGTCCACTACTTTTCATCATTTATATAAATGATTTGGATGTGAGTATAAGAGGTATAGTTAGTAAGTTTGCAGATGACACCAAAATTGGAGGTGTAGTGAACAGCGAAGAAGGTTACCTCAGAATACAGCAGGATCTTGATCAGATGGGCCAATGGGCTGAGAAGTGGCAGATGGAGTTTAATTCAAATAAATGCGAGGTGCTGCATTTTGGGAAAGCAAATCTTAGCAGGACTTATACACTTAATGGTAAGGTCCTAGTGTTGCTGAACAAAGGGATCTTGGAGTGCAGGTTCATAGCTTCTTGAAAATGGAGTCGCAAGTAGATAGGATAGTGAAGAAGGCATTTGGAATGCTTTCCTTTATTGGTCAGAATATTGAGTACAGGAATTGGGAGGTCATGTTGTGGCTGTACAGGACATTGGTTAGGCCACTGTTGGAATATAGCAAGCAATTCTGGTCTCCTTCCTAACAGAAAAATGTTGTGAAACTTGAAAGGGTTCAGAAAAAATTACAAGAATGTTGCCAGGGTTGGAGGATCTGAGCTACAGGGAGAGGCTGAACAGGCTGGGGCTGTTTTCCCTGGAGCATCAGAAGCTGAGGGGTGACCTTATAGAGGTTTACAAAATTATGAGGGGCATGGATAGGATAAATAGACAAAGTCTTTTCCCTGGGGTCGGGGAGTCCAGAACTAAAGGACATGCGTTTAGAGTGAGAGGGGAAAGATATAAAAGGGACCTAAGGGGCAACTTATTCACACAGAGGGTGGTGCATGTATGGAATGAGCTGCCAGACGAAGTGGCAACATTTAAGAGGCATTTGGATGGGTATATGAATAGGAAGGGTTTAAGAGGGATATGGGCCAGGTGCTGGCAGGTGGGACTAGATTGGGTTGGGATATCTGGTCGGCATGGACGGGTTGGACTGAAGGATATATTTCCGTGCTGTACATCTCTATGACTATAAGGGCTTTTCCTGACAATCAATAATGGACTCAGGGTTATCATTAGACTCGCAATTCCACATTTTGTTTGGAATTCAAATTCTACAGCCATCTCTTTTGGTGGGATTTGAACCCAAGTTCCCCACAGCATTATCTGGATCTGTGGATTAACAATCCAGTGACAATACCAAGAGATCATGCTTCTCCAAGAAATTAACCACAGATTTTGAACACTGGGCTTTGCTTGTAAATACTTAATTGGCTGTTTTACTGGTGGTGATTATTAATTTAATAAAACAGCAAATAAAATAAGTCATGGTGATCTTGGGATTGGGAAGATCACTCAGTCATGTGTGGTAACACCTCTGGGTTGAAGGAAAAGAAAGAGAAAGTAAACAGACTTCAACATGAGAAAAGCCAAGCATGTGATACAGTACATGCATATTTTGTGACTATTTAATTTTGAGGAGCCATTAAAGGTATAACTGCGTTGGAGGAATAATAATAGAAAGCTCTGAAAATATTCAGCAGGCCTCACAGCAAAATGTGAAGAAAGATATGGAGTTAATGCTTTGAGTCAGATACAACATAAACAGCTTACAAACCGACTGGACATAGGTCATCCTACTGGCCTCTCAAAAGACCCTGAGCTTGTCCTTCACGCAGGCCTAAAGTGACCAAAAAGTCTCAATTTAAGGGTCTCAATTAGGGTAACAATATATGGGCACCCCCAAGACCCATTTCCACAACCCTTTCCCTCCTCCCCAATGTAATCATAGAATCATCATAGAATCCCTACAGTGTGGGAACAGATCATTCAGTCCAACAAGTCCACCCCGACCCTCCGAAGAGTATCCCAACATGACCCATTTCCCTCCCCATTACTCTACATTTCCCCTGACTAATGCACCTAACCTACACATCCATCAACGCTACGGGCAATTTGAAATAGCCAATTCACCTAACCTGCGCATCTTTGGACTGTGGAAGGAAACCAGAGCACCCGGAGGAAACCAACGCAGACACAGGGAGAATGTGCAAACTCCACACAGACAGTCGCCTGAGGCTGGAATCGAACTGGGTCCCTGGCGCTAACCACTGAGCCACTGTGCCGCCCACATGGTAATATAGTGGACATTTCAAAAATGGACAGAGGGTTACTTAGAAAACCACGCAAGGACATTTAAGGGCTCCAGTATCTGCAAATGTAATGGAGGGGGAGCATAAAATTTGACACTTCTCTGTCTGTGGGAGCTTGCTGTGTGCAAATTGACTCCTGCAGCAACGATTCATTGGCTACATCAGGTTGTCTGAAAAGAGGCTATATGAATGCAATTTTGTTTGTTGATAAGCAGATTAAGAATGCTTTTGAGCTGAAACTCCTGGAAGAATTCCTATTGTTTCTGCAGTCCATTTATCACATTACACTGGTCAAAGGCTGTTTTATCAGGGCATCTCTAATCACTCATTGCACCAAACTTTAGCTTAATTTTCACATACAGTCACAGAGTCAGAGAGATGTACAGCACAGAAACAGGTCCTTTGGTCCAACTCGTCCATGCAGACCAGATATCTTAACCTAATCTAGTCATATTTGCCAGCACTTGGCTCATATCCCTCTAAACCTTCCTATTCATGCAACCATCTAGATGCATTTTAAATGTTGCAATTGTACCAGCCTCCATCACTTCCTCTGGCATCTCATTCCATACACGTACCACCCTCTGCGTGAAAAAAGTTGCCCCTCAGGTCCCTTCTAAATTTTTCCTCTCTCCCCCTAAACTTATGCCCTCTAGTTCTGGACTGCCCCACCCCGGGGAAAAGACCTTGTCAATTCACCCTATCCATGCCCCTCATGATTTCATAAACCTCTGTAAAGTCACCTCTCAGCCTCCCATAGGGAAAACAGCCCCAGCCTATTCAGTCTCTCCCTGTTCTGCATTGTTCTTCTCTGTGAGTATTACTACACACACATGTAAAGGGCTAAAACCTTTCTTTATATTCATCTAGATTTCTGCAAAACATTAAACAGTGGGAGTTGTATTTTGACAACAGGGGAGATTTAATTAGCAATTTCATCTTCAACAACAATCGAAAAGCATTAAAACAAATGTGAGTCCAATAAAAGGATTATATTTAGATGAGAACAAGTGCATAGATCAACCGAGTCGATGGTAAAATATCTGTTGTATCAACTTTCCATTGAAAGCTAATCTAGAAAGAGAGATTCCTCAGCTAAACTCGCCCATTAACTGAGAATGAATCAAACTGCGGATGCTTAGGAAGTGGGGAACTATTAGTTGTGGCTGCCATCACAACATTTGCAAAGCATTCAGGCTGTGGGGCATAGATTTTCAATTGCCCTTTCAGTCACCTCACTGACCCGGTTCCAATTACAGTGCCAGAGTTTACATAAGGGACCTCTCTCTTCACCTGCGTTAGTTAGGGTTCCCTCAAACGTGTGTGGCCTTTCTGCTCAGTCCCCGTTTGAAAAAGGTATTGTTGACGTCTCTGGGATCTCCATGGCACATTAATTGCGCTACAATATTCGTCTGTCAGCCTGGGATTGTGCTAACACATTCCTTTGTAAGCCGTGCTGGCATTATTAAGCTGTTCCTTGATATGCTTCAGTGCATCAACATTCACTGTATGAAGGAGCAGAGAGCATGCATGGGGAATGGGGAGTAATGGTTAGACGAAGGCTCATTGATGGCCTCGATGGTCTGGCTTCCCATCCTGGTCACAATTCAGGGAGCTCCTCTGAAAGGCCACCTTAGCCTGAATGCTTCTTGAAGGTTGTAGACCCTCTGGCAGAGATCACATTTCATTTCCAGAAAAATTGAATACAACAGCTGCCATAAAGCTCTTTGAGCCTTTCCACCAATCAATATGAGCTTAATCCCCACTCCCACTTTTTTTCCCATTTCCTGTGGTCCCTTACACACTGAGATTCATATCTAAGTCCTTCTTGGCAAGTGTTTGAATGTCTTGGCCTCAATTGCTTTCTGTGGCAATGAATTCCACAGACTCACCTCGCTCTGAGGGAAGAAATTTGAGATTAGATTCCCTACAGTGTGAAAACAGGCCCTTCAGCCCAACAAGTCCACACTGACCCTCCGAAGAGCAACCCACGCCCCTCTGACTAATGCACCAACACCTGACCTGTACATCATTGGACTGTGGGAGAGAACTGGAGTACCCAGAGGGAGACTGTGCAAACTCCACACAGACAGTCGCCCGAGGCTAGAATTGAACCTGGGATGTTGGTGTTGTGAGGCAGCAGTGCTAACCACTGAGCCACCTTGCCACCCATGTTTCTCCTCATCTTATTCATAAATAACTTACCCCATATCCCCAAATGATAATCCCTGGCACTGGACTCCCCATTCAACGGAAACAATCTTCCTGCATTTTCCCTGTCTAATTCGGGTTCCAAGAGATTAATTGTGTTAGGGGACTCTCCAGTTTGAGGCACAGACAGATGTTTCTGTTGCCATCAGTGAAAAATCAAAATGGTGAGTTGCCTCCCTGATGTCAGAACAAAGGATGCCTCAGAGAGAGTGCAGAATGTTCTCAAGGGGGAGAGGGACCAGCAGGAGGTTATTGTACACATTGGAACCAACAACATAGGAAGGGAAAAAGATGCGATTCTGAAGGAAGAATACAGAGAGTTAGGCAGGAATTTAAAAAGGAGATCCTTGAGAGTAGTAATACTTGGATTACTCCCGGTGCTGAGAGCGAGTGAGGGTAGGAATAGGAGGATAGAGCAGATGAATGCATGGTTGAGGAGCTGGTGTATGGGACAAGGATTCACATTTTTGGATCATTGGATACTCTTCTGGAGTAGAAGTGACCTGTACAAGAAGGATGGATTACACCTGAATTGGAAGGGGACTAATATACTGGCAGGGGGATTTGCTAGAGCTGCTCGGGAGGATTTAAATTAGTAAGGTGGGGTTGGGGGGGAGGTGGTGGGTGGGGATCCAGGGAGATGGTGAGGAAAGAGATCAATCTGAGACTGGTATAGTTAAGAAAAGAATTGAGTCAAACAGTCAGAGAAGGCAGGGACAAAGCAGAGAACGAGGAAGGACTGATCAATTAAATTGAATTTATTTCATTGCAAGAGGCCAAACATGGAAGACAGATGAACTCAGGGCATGGTTAGGAACATGGGACTGGATATGATAGCAATTACAGAAATGTGGCTCATGGATGGAGAGGACTGGCAGCTTAATGTTCCAGGATACAAATGCTACAGGAAGGATAGAAAGGGAGGCAAGAGAGGAGGGGGAGTGGTGTTTTTGACAAGGGATAGCATTATAGTTGTGCTGAGGGAGGCTATTCCTGGAAATACATCCAGGGAAGTTATTTGGGTGGAACTGAGAAATAAGAAAAGGGTGATCACCTTATTGGGATTGTATTATACACCCCCTAATAGTCAGAGAGAAATTGAGAAACAAACTTGTAAGGAGAACTCAGTTATCTGTAAGAATAATAGGGTGGTTATGGTAGGGGATTTTAACTTTGCAAGCATAGACTGGGACTGCCATAGTATAAAGGGTTTAAATGGAGAGGAACTTGTTAAGTGGGTACAAGAAAATTTTCTGATTCAGTAGGGAATCTAATCTGATCAAAATTCATAGCATTCTATGAAATCCTGCCCTCATTCTTCTAAACTCTGGAGAATCTAGGCCTAACACAACACGCATTTCCCTGTGTGTCAGTGTTGCCATCCCAGACATCCGTCTGGGAAACTGGAACTCCTCCATCAGCCAGAACAACCTTCCTCTGTGAGGAAACTGAAACTGCACACAATCTGGAACCAAGGGTCAAATGATGGCCATGAAACCATTGCCTATTGTTGGAAAAACCCATTTTGTTTACCCATGTCCTGTGGGGGAAGAAAACGGCCATCCTTACCTGGTCTTTTCAAATTGCCCAGCTTCTGTCTGGATCAGATGTGAAGAAGGCATGTTATGTGAGCTATATGAGGGTAGTCAAGCCACAATCAACCATCAACAAGCATGAAGCGTAGCACAGTGGCTCAGTGGTTAGCACTGCTGCCTCACAGCTCCAGGGATCCGGGTTCGATTCCAGCCTTGAGTGGCTGTCTGTATGGAGTTTGCAAATTCTCACCGGGTCTGCGTGGGTTTCAACTGGCTGCTCTGGTTTCCTTCCACAGTCCAAAGATGTGCAGCTTGGCCATGCTAAATTGCCCATAGTGTTCAGGGATGTGTAGGCTAGGTACATTACTCAGAGGAAATATAGAGTAATAGGGTCAGGGAATGAGTCTGGGTGTGATACTCGTCGGAAGGTTAGTATGGACTTGTTGGGCCCAATGTCTTATTTCAACACTAGGGATTCTATGATGACTCCAGCAATATGGTTGACTCTTAACTGTCCTCTGGGCAATTAAGAATGGGTAATAAATGATGGTTTAGTCAGTGATGCCCATGGCTGAATTTTTAAAAAAATACACCAGGTATGGCCTTACCAATGCTTGTCCAACTGCAGAATGTAACTGGGGGCCACAGGCTCATTGGCTCCAGTCACTGACCTTTCTCGATTGCCACCTGAGATCCTGAAAGAGTCAGATTTGAGACCTTGCATGTGTCATGGAAAAAGTGGCCCAGACCATGGGAATGAGAGAGGAAAGAGACATTACGAAGTTTGGCCCACCCCTCCATGTCTGACTTTCCCCAAAGCATTTCCGAGAGCCACCCATCCCTAAGGGCATTGAATAAATCTGCTGTGTGACCTTGCACCTTTCCAACTCTTTGCCCCAGAGAGTCCTTTACAAGAATATTCAGGGAAACACTTAAAGCTGCAAAATCCTGGACCAATCTTCAATATATGTTTCCTGCTCCCTTCCCGAGGTAGTCAGGTTCTTCGTGCTAGCAAATGGTTCATTGTGGCTCAACTACTCGATACCTCACATAATGTGCCTTCTTCACATTTGATCCAGAGGGAAGCTCCAACTTCCGTCTGCTAGGAACATGACTGGGAGTTTTTGAGTGCGTACTGCCAACAATCAATTTTAATCTTTGATAAACTGTTACATAGAATTACAGCAACTCCACAGCACAGAGGAGGCCACTCAGCCCAAGTGGCCCTAGTAGCACTTATGCTCCATATGAGCCAGTATCTAAACCTTTATCGCCTCACCTTATCCTCATTTCCCTTCTTTCTTTGCTTCTGTGCACTCACCAGATATACAACCATTATTCTGCTCAACTATATGGGGCATCATAACGAGATCTGCATTCTCAGCAAGGTGCACCCAAATGAAGCATGAATTGTAAATATTATTTCATTTTGGGAAGGGGGAAAGGAGTTGATTACTCTCCACACTCCACCTAGTCTGTAGGATTCGGTAAGCAGTCCATTGCTTTGTAAAACTCCAGTGCAGATGTACCTTGGGACACTTGGCATCTGGGTGGCAGGGTTAGGGAGTTATGGAGATGTGGGCACAGCCACCAACATCATTGCTGACCTTGCGATCTTTTGGCTGCTGTTGAGGAATGGCAATAAGTAGAGAATGCACTAATGTCAAACATTTACAGAGTACTACAAAAAAAGTGAGTCAGCCTCCTCCTCAGCTTGGACTTGCATTGCTGCCTGCCTCCCTCTCGCTCTGAGATAATGGAGGGTTTGGGTTATAAGGAAAGGTTGGATCGGCTGGGACTTTTTTCACTGTAGGAGGTTGAAGGGGTAAGGTTATAGAGGTTTATAAAATGATGAGGGGCATAGATAAGGTGAATAGCAAATATCTTTCCCCGAGAGTTGGGGAATTCAAAACAGAAGGGCATATTTTCAAGGTGAGAGGAGAAAGATTTAAAAGGGAACTGAGGGGCAACTTTTTCACACAAAGACTGGTTTGTATGTGGATTCAGGTAGAGTTACGACATTTCAAAGACATTTGGTGAGGTACATGAATAGAAACAGTTTAGGGGGATATGGACCAAATGCAGGCAAAATGGACTAGTATAGTTTGGGAACCTCATTGGCATGGACGTGTTGGACTGAAGATATGACATTAGAATCAGTGCTGGTGTTGACTATACATACCCTAAACCTGTTCCAACCTCTAAATGGGATCATCCCTGATCACTGGCCTTAACCCAATTTTCCTGACCCCTCTCTTCTCCGATCTTCTTCAGACCAAACATCTGTCCATCGCAGCGTTAAACAAATTCAATTAACTTAATTTCTCTCGGGCAGAGGATTTGAGTGCAAGGCCTCACAAAGCTTTACTGATTGCTCTTTGGGATGGGTGCTTAGTTCAGATGTTCTTTAGAGACAGTGAGGCATAGAGGGGTGGCAAGCGCTTGCTACTGTCTCTTTCCTCTCTCATCCCATTGGTTGGTCTTGTCTGCTTCCTATTAGATGTGGTCCTCCAAAAACCTCCAAGGCAGAGTAGGGGAACTGAACCCAGGGCCCATCCACTCCTCTCGACTTCCTTTCACGTTTTCTTCTCTTTTTTCTTTGTTGGCTTTTCTTTAAAACCTGGAGAGTGGCAGGTGAAGGAGGAGGCCTCCAGCAGCAGCAGCATCAGGACAAGTCAGACATGGCTCCACCCCAGTCCGGGGGGTCTCCCATCGAGTGAGGAGCAGGTCCCAGGCTGACTCCCCTGGAACGGACCTGTGGGGTATGCCAAGGCTCCAAGATTGCAGCTAGGCCTGAAGGAGAAGGTAGGATGAAATGGACGGACGGCAGATTTGCGGCAGCGTCTGGAGGAAGTCCCAAATCGGACTCTTTCAGAATGTCACATGGCAACCCAAGAAGGTCAGTGAATGGGAACAACAGACCATTAACTGTCGAAATTAAACGCAACCGTTCCCAGAGGATCAATGACCTTCAAGAGGCGAAAGGGAGGACTGCAGATGCTGGCAATCAGAGTCAAGATTAAAGTGGTGCTGGAAAAGCACAGCAGGTCAGGTAGCATCCGACGAACAGGTAAATTGACTTTTCGGGCAAAAGCCCTGATCTTGACCTTCAAGAAGCATTCAGGGTCAGGCAGATTTTCTGGGGAAATCCCTGAATTGTGACCAGGGATGGAAAACCTAACCATCAAGGCCATCCGTTAACCCTAATTGCTTTTGTTTAACGGTTTCCTACCTCTGAGCGTGTTCTCCTCTCCTTCAAACAGTGAATGTTGATGCACTGAAGCATATCAAGGAACAGCTTGATAATGCCAGCACGGCTTACAAAGGAGTGTGTTAGCACAACACCAGGCTGACAGACGAACACTGTGTCACAATTAATGTGCCATGGAGATCCCGCAGACGTGTCAACACCTTTTTGAACAGAAAGGCCACACATGCTTGAGGGGAACCTTAACACGGGTGAAGAGAGAGGTCCCTTATGTAAACTCTGGCACTGTAATTGGAACCAGGTCAGTGAGGTGATTGAAAGAGTAATTGAAAATCTATGCCCCACAGCCTGAATGCTTTGCAAATGTTGTGATGGCAGTCTCAACTGATAGTCCCCCACTTCCTAAGCATCCACAGTTTGATTCATTCTCAATTAATGGGCGAGTTTAGCTGGGGAATCTGTCTTTCTAGATTGATATTCAATGGAAAGTTGATATAACATATATTTTACCATCGACTCGGTTGATCGATATGCTTATTTTCACCTCAATATTGTCTTCTTATTGTATTCCCCATCTGTTAAAATCTTTTTTTTAGTTGCTGTAGATTGCATTGATAATTAAACCTCTCCAGTTGTCAATAGACAGTTCCTACTGTTTAATCTTCCCGAGGCATCAGGATTAACATATTAAAATAATTGCTTCAGCCCCTGGTTGTGCACATATATGCAATGATACACAGTGTGAAGAACAAATTCCTGTTTGCTGAATTTAACTTTAACTGAATACAGCAAGGGAGCACAGTGGAAGGCTCACTTTGTTTCATTGACCTCTTTATGAGCTTCCAGTAAATTATTCTTCCTCTCATCTCTTGTGTCTGATGTGTCTGCTTGTTTACTTTGCCAAAGTCAAAAAATTCACATGACATAGGGTTATAGTCCAACAGGTTTATTTGAATATGCAAGCTTTCAGAGCAACCACTCCATCCTCAAAGTTAAAAATCACACAACACTAGGTTATAATCTAACAGGTTTAATTGGAAGCACTAGCTTTCGGAGCGTCGCTCCTTCATCAGGTGGTTGTGGAGTGCACAATTGTAAGACACAGAATTTATAACAAAAGTTTACAGTGTGATGTAAGTGAAATTATACCTTGAAAAATATCTTGATTGTCTGTTGAGTCTTTCATCTGTTCAAATATCCTGATAGTTTCATTTCTTTCATGTGTAAATCACAAAACTGTTTTTTAAAGGTTCCATTCTCAGATTAACTGTAACAACTGGTGTTAGCTAGACAATATGTTGAAGGTGTTAGCCCCCTGTGTTCTCTGTCTATGCCATGATGTTTAAATTGCTTCTAATTTAAAAAGTGAGATAACAGAGTTTTACATGAATTCATGCAGTTTTTGAGCAAAGTACAATGAAACTCTGTAAGTACAAATTCACCCCCACAAACTATATGTACATGTGTGCATGTGGGTGTGTGTGTCTGGGTTGGGGGGTTGTGAGTGTGAGAGAGAGTGTATATGTGTGTGTATGTGAGTGTAGAGTGTCTTAAGTCTGTGAGGGGGTGCATGTGTGAGTGTGGGAGTGTGTGTGTGTCTGGGGTGGGAGGTTGTGAGTGTCTGTGAGAGAGAGTATATATATGTGCGTGTGTGTGTAAGTGTAGAGTGGTCTATGTCTTTGAGTGTCTAGTGTTGTGTGATCTGTAACTTTGTACACCCCAGTCCAACACCGGCATCTCCAAATCATGACTCCATCCTCAGACAGCTAGTAAACAGATGTTGAGTTCAGAAAGGAATCATGTGGTACAGTCCTGTTGGGCTAAAGAGCCTTCTTTCCTCTACTATTCTTGGCTGTAGTAACAACAGCTTTCTTCAAATCAGAATGATTTCTTTCAGTTGGCATTTTCATATTTGCCACTGTAATATTGTGGCTTTGTGCATAATGCCTCCTGGGTGAATGGGACATGGAGGTGGCATAGAGAAAATAAAAGGCAAGGAGGCAATGGAAGTGATATGAAGCCAATACAGTGTTTCGAAAGAGACATTTCAATAGAGTCATAAAGATGCACAGCATGGAAACATACTGTTTGATTCAACTCATCCATTCTGACCAGATAACCGAAATTAATCCAGTCCTATTTGGCCCATATTCCTCTAAACCCTTCCTATTCATAAACCCATCCAGACGCCTTTTAAATGTTGTCAATGTACCAGCCTCCACCACCTTCTCAGGGAGCTCATTCCATACACACACCACGCTCTGCATGAAAAAGTTGCCCCTTCATATCCTTTTAAATCTTCTATCATATTTTATTTCAAAAATATACTTTACTCCTAAAAAAATATACATGATCACAAAAACAGTTCAGTTTTGCACAGTTGCATATCAAGTAATTAAACAAAACATTGGACTTTCATTCTATCCTAAAAGCCAAAGGACTCTTTTACACATACAACATTTGAAGTACTGAGAGGGTCTGATACTGTTTACCTTCAGCAGGATGATCTCAGAAAGACCTCAATGGTCTTTCCCCACTGCCCCTCAACACGTAATCCAGGGCCTTAGAATGTGCCAATCTGCAACACTCAGTTGAGGCCAATTCCTTGGAGTGGAAGACCAACACATTTTGGACAGACCAAAGAGCATCTTTCACCGAGTTGATGGTCCTCCAGGCGCCGTCGATGTTTGCCTCAGTGCGCATCGCGGGGAACAGACCGTAGAGCACAGAGTTCTGTGTCACAGAACTCGACACAAACCATCTTCCTCAAGATATCTAGGAGGAGCTGTGTGACAGTCTCAACCACCATCCCCACCCCGCAGCCACTCTGAGGGCAGCAGGTGGTGGCACAGACCGACCAAGCATACGTAAAGGATCTCACGAGTAGTGCCCTTCTCACCACCAACCAAGCGATGTCTTGGTGCTTGTTAAATCATGTACTCTTCCACGGTTAAAGAAGTCAGGCCTGAATCCATGATTATGATCCCATCCCATTAAACCTACTGGGATTTGCACATCTCACTTTACCATAGCGAACCTCGTTAATATTAATTGGTGTGAACTTCGGGTTAGCAGTCCATTGCAACGGAAAACATTGTAACAAAGGGGGATGAGAGTGTAGAGTTTATGATACTGGTAACCGAAGGCCCTGAGCTAATTAGCCCAAGAACATGATTTAAAATCTCAGCATTGAAGCTCTAGAGATTGAATTCAAAAGAACAAATTTGCATTTAAATCGAGCTGCTCAGAGTACCACAAAGAACTTCACAGCCAATGAAGTATCATGTTAGTGTGTAATCACTGCTATCATGTGGCAAAAGCAAAAGTCAAATTACACAAAGACCCACACGGGCTGATTAGATTAGATTAGATTCCCTGCAACATGGAAACAGGCCCTTTGGCCCAACAAGTCCACACTGAACCTCCAAAGAGCAACCCACCCTGACCCATTCACCCCTAACAAATGTACCTAACACTACGGGCAAGTTAGCATGGCACGTACCGTGCACATCTTTGGATTTTGGGAGGAAACCGAAGCACCTGGAGGAAACCCATGCAGACACGGGGAGAACATGCAAACTCCACACAGTCACCCAAGGTGAGAACTGAACCCGGGTCCCTGGCTCTGTGAGGCAGCAGTGCTTACCACTGAGCCACCGTGCCACCCGTGGAGGCATTGTGCTCATGCCACTGCACTATTAATACAGAGGGCGAGACTCATGCTCTGATGGACACGTTCAAAGATCACGCCAGCACTTGGATCAAATCTGGAATTTAACATGCTACCAACAGTGACCATACCAATTAGAATCATAGAGCCACAGAGGTATACTGCATGGAAACAGACCTTTTGGTCCAACTTGTCCATGCCAACCAGATATCCTAACCTACCTAGTCCCATTTGCTTGCATTTGGCCCATATCCCTCTAAATCCTTCCTATTCATATACCCATCCAGATGCTGTAATTGTACCAGCCTCCACCACTTTCTCTGGCAGCTCATTCCATACACGCACAACCCTCTGCATGAAAATGTTACCCCTTAAGTCCCTTTTATATCTTTACCCTCTCACCCAAAACCTCTGCCCTCCAGTTCTTGACTCCTCCAACCCTATCCATGCCCCTCAAGATTTTATAAACCACTGTAAGGTCACCTCTCAGCCTTTGATGCTCCAGGGAAAACAGCCTCTCCTATAGGTCAAATCCTGCAACTTTGCGACATCCCTGTAAATCTTTTTCTGAACCCGTTCAAGTTTTGCATCATCCTTCCAGTAGGAAGGAGACCAGAATTGCATGCCAGATTCCAAAAGTGGTCTCACCAACATGCTGTACAGACATTGCAACATAACCTCCCAACTCCTATACTAATGCTCTGACCAATAAAGGAAAGCATACCAAATGTGTTCTTCACTGTCCTATCTACCTGCGACTCTATTTTCCAGGAACTATGAAACTGCACTCCAAGGTCTCTTTGTTCAGCCACACTCCCAAGGACCTTACCATTAAGTGTATATGTCTAGCTAAGATTTGCTTTCCCAAAATGCAGCATCTCACATTTTTCTAAATTAAACTCCATCTGCCATTCCTCAGCCCAATGGCCTATTTGATCAAGATCCCATTGTAATCTGTGGTAACCTTCTTCACTGTCCACTACACCTCCAATTTTGGTGTCATCTGCAAACTTATCAACTATACCAGCTCTCTTCACATCCAAATCATTTATATAAATTATAAAAAGTAATGGACCCAACACTGATCCTTGTGGCACTCCACTAGTCACAGGCTTCCAATCTGAAAAGCAACCCTCCACCACCACCCTCTGTCTTCCACCTTCGAGCCTGTTTTGTATCCAAATGGCTAGTTCTCCCTGTATTCCATGAGATCTAACCTCGATAACCAGTCTCCCATGGGGAACCTTGTCGAACGTCTCATTGAAGTCCGTATACATCAAGTCCACTGCTCTGCCCTCATCAATCCTCTTTGTTACTTCTTCAAAAACATAATCAAGATTGTGAGACATGATTTCCCACTATCTCTAATCATCCTTGCCTTTCCAAATACATGTACCTCCTGTCCCTCAGGATTCCCTCCAACAACTTGCCCACCACTGATGTCAGGCTCACTGGTCTATAGTTCCCTAGCTTGTCCTTACTCCCTTTCTTCAGTAGTGGTGCCACGTTAGCCAACCTCCAGTCTTCTAGCACCTCACCTGTGACTATTGATGATACAAATATCTCAGCAAGAGACCCAGCAATCACTTCCCACAGAGTTCTCGGGTACACCTGATTAGGTCCTGGGCATTTATCCACTTTTATGCATTTCAGATACCCATGGACATTTTCCAAGATGCCACCATCTATTTCCCAACATTCTATATTTTCCATGTCCTTCTCCACAGTAAATACTGATGCAAAATACTCATTTAGTATCTCCCCCATCTCCTGCGGCTCCACACATCGGCTGCCTTGCTAATCTTTGACGGACCCTATTCTCTCCCCTAGTTATCCTTTTGTCCTTAAGGTATTTATGAAAACCCTTTGGATTATCCTTAACCTATTTGCCAAAGCTATTCATGTACCCCTTTTTGCCCTCTTGGTTACCCTCTTAAGTATACTCCTACTGCCCTTCTAAGGATTTACTTGATTTGTCCTGTCTACACCTGACATATGCTTTTTCTTAACCAAATCCTCAATTTCTTTGGTTATCCACCATTCCCTACTCCTACCAGCCTTTCATTTCACCCCAACAGGACCATACTGTCTTTGGATTGTTGGTAAGTCATTTCTGAAGGCTTCCCATTTTCCAGCTGTTCCTCTATCTGTGAACATCTGCCCCCAGTCAGCTTTTGAAAGTTCTTGCCTAATTCCGTCAAAATTTGCCTTCCTCAAATTTAGAACTTCAACCTTTAGAGTTGTCATTTAAAAAAAAACTCTCTGGTTTATTGATGTCCTTGAGCAGAAAGAAACCTGCCATCTTTACCGAGTCTGATCTATATGTGACTCTCAACCTACAGAGAATTGTTGAGCTCTTATCTATTCTCAGAACTGGTTGAGCAAGTCATAACTTTCAAGGGCAATAAGGGGTGACACATTTAAGACAAGGCAGCATGGTGACTCAGTGATTAACACTGCTGTCTCACAGTACTAGGGACCCAGGTTCGATTTCACCCTCAGGTCACTGTCTCTGTGGAGTTCACATTCTCCTGTATCTGCGTGATTTCCTCTGCGTGCTCCACTTCCCTCCCACAATCCAAAGATGTGCAGGTTAGTTGGATTGGCCATGCTAAATTGCTCATTGAGTCCAGGGATGTTTAGGTTTGGTGGATTAACCATGGGGAATGTGGGGTTACAGGGATAGGATAGGATGGTGGATCTGGTTGAGATGCTCTTCAGAGGGTTAGTGTGGACTTGATGGGCTGAACGGCCTGTTCTGCACAGTAGGGATTCAATGACAAATATAGAACTGCATGGCACAGAAATAGGCCGGTTGGCCCATGATGTTGTGCTGAATATGGAGCCAAATTAAAGTAATCCCTGAATAAAATCCAAAGGAGCTGCAGATGCTGTAAATCAGAAACAAAACCAGAAGTTGCTGGAAAAGCTCAGCAGGCCTGGCAGCATCTGTGAAGTGAAATCAGAGTTAACGGTTTGGCCCTGGTGACCTTTCCTCTGAGGTATCTCTTCACAGATGTTACCAGACCCCATTGAGCGAATCCTGAAGAAGGGTTACATCTGAAAGGTCGACTTCTCCCCCTCCTGATGCTGCCTGAATTGCTGTGTTCTTCCAGCCTCCTGCTTGTCTACCTCGGATTCCAGCATCTGCAGTTCTTTTTGTCTCTGCTGTGATTCTCCAGCAACTTCTGCTTTTGTCAACTAATCCTTTCTGCCTGCCCTTGGTCCATATCCCTCCACTCTGTGCATATGAATAAGGAGGAGATTCTTTTCTCAGAGAATAGTGAACATATGGAATTCTTTGCCCTGTAAAGTAAAGAATTCTTGTTGGGTCATTAACTAGATTCAAGGCAGAGAGAAATAGATTTTTAATCAGTAAGGGGACCAAAGGTTATGAGGGAAAAAGCAGGAAATTGGAGATGAAGACAGCTATGATCTCACTGAATGCTGGAGCAGGATAGATGGGCTGAATGGCCTGTGTAGGCTCCAAGATATTATTCTCTTATGGATGGGCAGGAAATGTTGGGCTAATCAGTGGCAGATCCGATAAAAACTGCAAGAGAAAGATTAAATAATGTGTTTTTCCTTTCAGTTCATGTTGATTTAGTGACCAACATTGCCCAGAACGAAAAGAGAAACTTGAATCAATAAAAGTGCTTTTGAAGTTGATGATTGTTGGGTAAAATCCAATTGGAACGCTATTGTCCTTTAGAGAAACCAATTTTTCACCTGTGTCCTGTACGGGCTGTTTGTGACTTCACTCCCTCACCAACCTGAATTGACTTTTTGCCTATCTCTCTGGAGTGGGCCAGTATGGCATTCAATTTAATCAAAGGGATGATTCATCTTCAGCCTCTCAGGCCATCGAACAATGAATGCTAATTCCTCCTGTGGCAAACACAGCCTCTAACGTTATTGAAATAAGATTGACAAGCTGTTGTCAATAAACTCCTGCTGTGCTCAAAACTGTGGGAATTAGATTAAGTTAAAAATCACAAAACACCAGGTTATAGTCCAACAGGTTTATATGGAAGCACTAGCTTTCAGAGCACTGCTCCTTCATCAGGTAGCTGTATCTTATGATCCTGCTCCACAGCTATCTGATGAAGGAGCAGCGCTCCAAAAGTTAGTGCTTCCAAGTATAACCTGATGTTCGTGTGATTTTTTTAACTTTGTCCATCCCTTTCCAACACCAGTACCTCCATATCATTGGAATTAGATTAGTCATACTCTTGCTATCCGCTAGCTAACTGCAATTCATGCTCCCGTATGTGGTTTGGAAAGGGGCAAGAATGGATCAGAGATGGTGAATATACCTCACTGAATCCATAGGTTGGCAATCCATAGGTTGGCAATCCATAGGTTGGCAATCCAAGTTTAGACAGTGTGCTTCTTTTGCCCTCAGTTTAGGATTTTGAGAGGAAGTACATTGAAAATGCAAGAGATAACTTCTCTTTTTCTTTAAGAGTCCCTAAACCTAGAAAACAAATTACTGCTCTGGACAATCACACTAAACATTCAGATATACAAATTAGGAGGAGGAAACTCAGTCCACCAGTTTTCTGCTACCCCAGAAAGTGCAATCCAGCCTAATCCTACTTTCCACTCTTTCTCCTTATGACATGTAGAGATATTCAAGAATTTTTCAATGTTATGAGGAATTCAGCCTCCACCAGCCTTTCCTGACCCTTCTCTAAGTAAAGGAAAATTGTCAACTTCCACATAGATCTCCCACCTATTTATTTTAATCTATATCTGCTGTTTATTAACCTCCTAGCAGGGACCATGCAAATGATAATGTCAGAGTCATAGAACACAAAAACAGACCATTCAGCATAACTCATCCAGGCTGACCAGTTTTCTGAAACTGAACTAGTCCTGTTTGCCTGTGTTTGGCTCATAACTGCTCTAAGCCTTTGCTATCTATGAACCTGTCCAAATGTCTTTTGAATGTTGTAATTGTACCCACCTCTACCACCTCCTGTTCCATACATGCACCAACCTCTGTGCAAAAAAGTTGCTCTTCAGGTCTACTTTAAATCTTTCCCCTCTCACCTTAAACCTACGGCCTCTAATTTTGGACTCCTCTACCCTGGGGAAAAAACTTTGGCTATTCACGTTATCCATGCCCCTCATGATGTTATAAACCTCGATAAGACATAGATCCCTCCTGCTCACTCTACTTTAGTCTTTGATAATTTTACAATTAAATCTCTTTTAGCTGTCTCTGTTTTAATAACAGTAAACTTGGTGTATTCATTCTTCCCTCATCTTTCTCAATCTTTCACAACTGTGGGGAATACAGCCTCTCAGCATCAACCTTAATAGACTCTCTAAAGATTGATACATTTTTAATTAGAGCACTTGTAGACATATTAAAAAATAACAAAATATTCCAGAAACTCAGTTAGTGAAGCATTCTAACTTTCACTTGTGCTTCTATTTATTTGCAGAGTGAAATGTTACAGGCACGTATTGTCTAATAAACAATAGACAATAGGTGCAGGAGTAGGCCATCCTGCTCTTCGAGCCTGCACCACCATTCAATATGATCATGGCTGATCATCCTTAATCAGTATCCTGTTCCTGCCTTATCTCCATAACCCTTGATTCCACTATCCTTGAGAGCTCTATCCAACTCCTATCCTTGAGAGCTCTATCCAACTCTATCTAACTCAAGCAGTTAAGTTTCAATAAGTGCATCTTTATATATTGTGACAATGCTGCTCCTTTAACAGGTTTATGCTGTCCTTGAGAATGCTTTCAAGTTTAAAAAAAACACTTGCACAATGAAAGGGGGGTGTGGGGTGGGAGGTTGGCCAGTTCTCCCAGCTCAGCTTCTCACTGGTTTGCTTTGGTTTTACCAGTCTGGTCATTCACAGTCAGAGTTGAACACTGTGACGCTGGAAAAGAACATCTGGTCAGGCAGCTTCCAAGGAGCACGAGAGTCGACATTTCAAGTGAAGAGCTTATGCTTGAAACGTCAACTCTCCTGCTCCTCGGATGTGCCTGACCATTGTGCTCTTCCAGCATCACACTCTTCAACTCTGATCTCCAGCAACTGCAGTCCTCACTTTCCCCACCGAAAGCAGCCAGCCGGTTTTGAGGCTGCTGGTCCAAGAAACAGTGACATGGAGGAAGGTGTTGCATGCTGAATCTCTCTTGTGAGACCCTGTGTTTGATTTTATATTTTTGTTTGCCAGGAGGCATTTATGGGAATTGTTACATGAATTTGGAACAGCATTGTTAAGATAGGATAATCTGTTGGGTTTTTGGTTAGGTTGTTATTCTATATTCTGTACTCTTTTGTTTGTGTTTCATTCAGTAATCTTGCAAATAAATTGTGTTTTGCTTAAAACCAAGTGGTTAGGCCAACTGCATCACCCCTGGAATATCCAGTCTACACCTGCTTAAAACAACTGGAAAAGCTAGGGTCCAGGGCTACTTTCTTGAAATGTTTTGAGGGGGTCTGGTCTAGTCCATAACATTATGCTAATGTAAAACCTCTATGAATGCTGGCCAGCTGGATTTTATTAAACAATTAATACACAATCAGTATATAATATTCATTAATTGTTCTTTTATGGGATATGGTCATTGCTGGAAGGGCCAGCATTTATTAGGCGAAAGTGAGGACTGCAGGTGCTGGAGATTAGAGTCGGGAGTGTGGTGCTGGAAAAGCACAGCAGGTCAGGCAACATCCGAGGAGCAGGAGAGTCGACTATTCAGGCAAAAGCCCTTCATCACGACCAGCAATAATTGCTCATCTCTAATTACCCATGCACAAAGTGGCTGGATATACCATTTAAGAGGGCAGTTAACAGTTAACCACCTTGCAATGGTTCTGACCAGGTAAGGATGGCAGATTTCCTTCTTGGAAGGATGTGAATATGAAGATATTAAATGAAACACAGGTTTGATTTGGTCTTAAACGCTTACCAGAAAACAAAAGCTTGCACAACACCAGACGTAAATTATCAAACTATACTAACTGTGGAGCTCAGTGCCAATGATAGAATAATTAACTGAAAGTAGATGTCTCCTGCTCCTGAGCCAAGCAGAGTGGAAAGGTCCTCAGCTTGATGTGTGTTCAGTTTTGTGATCTCTGCTAAGGCATTATTTTAGGGGCCTGCAGCAGTCCTTGGAATAGAGGAGGAAATTATCAGTCAAAATTCCCCCGCCTTAAAATGCAGTTCATCAAGGCTCCTCAGCCAGCATTGTCCAAACCCAGAACCACTTCCATCTAGAAGGACAAAGGCAGCAGATACACAAGAACACTACCACCTTCAAGTTCCCCTCCAAGCCACTCACCATCCTGACTTGGAAATATATCGCCGTTCCTTCACTGTCACTGGATCAAAATCCTGGAATTCCCTCCCTAAGGGCATTGCGGGCCAACCTACAGCACATGGACTGCAGCGGTTCAAGAAATAAAATGATGGCCGGCCAGCAATGTTGACATCCCAGAGTGAATAACAGAAAAATCACAGGAAGTAGGACCAGGCCTTAAGGCTCTGTCGTTCATTAAGATTACGTGTCACACTACTTCATAGAACATCGAACAGTACAGCACAGGTACAGGCCCTTCAGCCCACCATGTCTGTGCTGACCATCACGTCATTCTAAACTAATCCCATCTGCCTGCACATGGTCCATATCCCTCTATTCCCTGCCTGCTCATGTGTCTGTCTAAATGCCACTTAAACTTGGCTATCAAATCTGCTCCTATCATCTTCCCTAGCAGTGT
Organism: Chiloscyllium plagiosum; assembly: GCF_004010195.1. Taxonomy (NCBI): domain Eukaryota; kingdom Metazoa; phylum Chordata; class Chondrichthyes; order Orectolobiformes; family Hemiscylliidae; genus Chiloscyllium; species Chiloscyllium plagiosum. Next base: position 97,777,222 of record NC_057716.1, read on the forward strand.
GTTCCAGGTACCCACCACCCTCTGTGTAAAAACTTCCCTTGCACATCTCCTTTAAAGATTTCCCCTCTCACCTTAGACCTATGCCCCTAGTACTTGATGTTTTCACTCTGGGACAAAGACCCTGACTATCCAGACTATCCGTGTCTCTCATAATTTTACAAAATTCTACCAAATTCTCTCTCAGCCTCCGACACTCGAGCAAAAACAATCCAAGTCTGTCCAACCTTTACACTCTCCAGCTCCACTTTCTTGTCCTACCCTCATATTCATTGGGTCCTTCCATGCCCAGAAAGGAAATGTTCACTGTGGTCACTCTGCCGTTTGTGGCTTGAGTGAGATTTGGCAGATTTCGTGTGTCTACAATTCTGCTCAAGCTTGGTGTGCTATTCGTTTGAGATCCAAGAATGAGGTATTGTTTTTGGGTGTGTGGTGGTGGGGGGCACTGACTCTTTGACTGCAGCAGATTCCCACCAAAAAGATATTTCATTGAGAAAGAAAATACAAAATACAAATACAAAATTGATGCACCCTTCATAACTAACTAAGGAAGTTAAAGAAAAGGCATATAATGCTCACTAAGTACAGTGGCTCAGTGGTTAGCATGGCTGCCTCATAGCACCAGGGGCCTGGGTTTGATTCCACCCTCGGGTAACTGCTTGTGTGGAGTTCTCCCCAATATCTGCATGGGTTTCCTCCTACAGTCCAAAGATGTGCAGGTTGGATGGATTTGCCAGGCTAAAGTTTGCCCCACAGTGTCCAGGGATTTGCAGGCTTGTGGGTAAACTGTGGGAAATGCAGGGTGATGTGGGATGGGTCTCGATGGAAAGCTCTTTGGAGGTTCATTGTAGGCTTGTTGGGCCAACTTGCCTACTTCCACACTGTAGGGATCCTGTGAATAAGAAATTAGAAATCCAAATGGAATATTGGGCTGTATTTTAAGGGGAATGGAGCATAAAAGTCTGGCAACTCTGCCTCAGCAGAGATCGGAAATCTGAACAGGATATTAGAGAAGTATGGTCTCACCAAAGTGAAGAGCTAATGAGCCAATTAAACTGAACAATAAATACTTCAATAAAATGGCTTCAGCTTCATTTAATTCAAGCAGTACAATTTGGAAACAGGACAGGTGACACCGCATTAATATATGATATATTTATTTCGGTCAATATGTATTAACCATCTGATGTGATGCACAGTTTGAAGATCTCCCCAAACTTGGGACCTTCTAAATTTAATTTTTCACGTTTCTAAATAATTGACATTTGTGCCATTTCATGCTTAATTAGTATTCAGATGTCTTAAAAATAAAGAACAGATATGAAAAAAGGTACTTTGTAACCATTGAAGTTAAAGTGTAGACACAATGTAATGCAGGAAGGTCAGTATCCAGTTGAATACATTACAATCCCAGAAACCATTAACTGATGTTGGCATAAGAACATGGTGGCTCAGTGGTTAGCACTGCTGCCTCACAGCGCCAGGGACCCGGGTTCAATTGCGGCCTCGGGCAACTGTCTGTGTGGAGTTTGCACATTCTCCCCGTGTCTGAGTGGGTTTCCTCTGGGTGCTCCAGTTTCCTCCCACAGTCCAAAGATGTGCAGGTCAGATGAATTGGCCATGCTAAGTTGCCCATAGAGTTAGGTGCAGGCATAAATGTAGGGGAATGGGTCTGGGTGGGTTGCTCTTCGAAGGGTCGGTGTGAACTTGGTGGGCTGAAGGGCCTGTTTCCACACTGTAGGCAATCTATTCTAAGAACCAGGAGCAGAAGTAAGTCATTCAGCTCCTTCAGCCTACACTGACACTCGATATAATCATGGCTGATCTCATTGTGGCCATACCTTTCCTGGAAGGTTCATTTCCAGACATTTTGTCACCGTACTAAGTAACATCTTCAGTAAGCCTCCAGACGAAGCACTGCTGATGATTCCTGCTTCCTATTTATATGTTTGGGTTTCTTTGGGTTCGTGATATCATCTCCTGTGGTGATGTCATTTCCTGTGGTGACGTCATTTCCTGTTCTTTTTCTCAGGGGGTGGTAAATCCAGTCCAACTCAATGTGTTTTTTGATAGAGGTCCAGTTGGAATCCCATGCTTCTAGGAATTCTCGTGCCTGTCTCTGTTTGGTTTGTCCTAGGATGAATGTGTTGTCCCAGTTGAAGTGGTGTCCTTCCTCATCTGTATGTAAGGATACTAGTGAGAGAGGGTCATGTTGTTTTGTGGCTTGTTGATGTTCATGTATCCTGGTGGCTAGCTTTTTGTCTGTTTGTCACAATGTAGTGTTTGTTACAGTCCTTGCACGGTATTTTTTAAAATTACATTAGTTTTGCTTATTGTCTATATAGGATCTTTCACATTCATTAGCTGCTGTTTTAGTGTGTTGGTGGGTTTGTGGGCTACCATGATGCCAAGGGGTCTGAGTAGTCTGGCAGTCATTTCCCAGATGTCTTTGATGTAGGGGAGAGTGGCTAGGGTTTCTGGATGCGTTTTGTCTGCTTGTTTGGGTTTGTTGCTAAGAAATCTGCGGACTGTGTTCGTTGGGTACCCATTCTTTTTGAGTACACTGTAGAGGTGATTTTCCTCTGCTCTGTGTAGTTCCTCTGAGCTGCAGTGTGTGGTGGCTACCTTTCCTGTCTACCCTCCATATTTGTTTACTCCCCTATCTGTCTAACTCAACCTTGATTATATTCAATGACCTGGCCTCCAGAGGAAGAGAATTTTAAAAATTAACAACCCCCTGGGAGACACAGTTTTGTCTCATCTCTGCCTGAAATAGGAGACCCCTTCTTTTGAAAGTGTGCCCTCTTGTTCCAGATTCTGTGAAGAGGCAAACTTTCTCTAGCATTCTCTCTGTCCAGCCCCATCAGAATTACATGTTTCTTAAAGGTAAGATGCCTCTAAACTCCAAAAGGTACAGGACCAACATGATCAATGTTCCCTCATAAACCAACCTCTCCATCCCAGGCATCAATCCTCTCTGAACTGCTTCCTGTGCAATTATATGCCTCCTCAAACCAAAGCTGTACAAAATCCTTTAGGCATGGACTCACCAATGCTCTGTTCAGATAAAGTGAAGCCACCCTACATTTACGCTCTAGTTCCCTAAAATACAACTCAATACACCATTTCAATTCCTAATTACTTATTGAGCATTGTATGCCTTTTTTTTTAACTTAGTTAGATATCCATTTCACTGATGCTTTCTTTCTCAAATGGAATGTCTTTTTGGTAAGAGTTACAAAATATCCCTTGAAAGGCTGTAACTGTTCTCGACTGTCTTATTTCCCCATTCTACTTTTTGTAATCTGTCTTCATTCCTTACAGACATGAATCTCAGACCCATATTTCTCACCACTGAGTTTAATGTGAAATTCTTGAACATTACAACTACTCTTTCCCAGGAAATACTTTAGAATAAGATTATTAACTAACGCTGTCTCATTACACATTTTCATTAAAATAACACATTCCGTAGTTGGTTCCAGATGCATTCTAAGAAATTAGAGAACATAATCTCAGAATAAAGAGTCCCCCAGTTAGGACAGAGATGAGAAGGAATTTCATTCTGGAAAGGGTAATGAACCTTTGGAATTTTTTTTGTGCAGTCTGTGGAGGCTCAGCCATCAAGTATATTCAAGGAAGAGTTAGATTTTTAATCAGTAAAGGAATCAACTACAGTCAGTTCTTCTAATAACACGACGGTGCCATTCTTGTGCAACCCCGTGTCGTAGAAACATCACACTCTAGAAACTGCGTTTAATGTGCTGGCAATGTAATCACATTACAGCCAACACACATTCTAAAAGTTCATACTTTACAAATAGTGTCTCAAATTCATCAATCGCGTTACAGCAAATTTGGGTTGAGGAAAGACACATTATAGCAGAAGGACCTGTACTAGAAATAAAAAGGCAGGAAGTGAGTTGAGGATTATCAGAACAGCCATGATTCCATTGAACAATGGAGCAGGTGTGATGGGCTGAATGGCCTACTTCTGCTCCTATGTCTTATACAAAGCCTCCGATGCTCTAGGTTATCTTTCAAAATCAATTTCTTTGAGCTAGAAGGAGATTAAAATTCCCCATGATTGTGATGATATCTTTCTGCATTATTTCATTATTTCCCAGTTTATTCTCTGTCCTTCTGTGTAGCTACTCTCTGCCTGCCTGTAAACCGGAGCCACCTGTGATTTCTTCTCTATCCTATTTGTAACTCCACCCAAACTGATTTTACATTTTTATCTTCCAAACTTGGAGAGGAGGTTTGTGTGGAACAGTACTGTTACTAGATTAGTAATTTAGAGACTAATGATAATATCCTGGGATGTATGGCCAAATCAAACTACAACAGATGGTAAATCCCACAAAGAAATACCAGTAAAACAAACACACACTAATCAGACTCACTCGTTTTTAAATATTGCTGTTTCATCTCTCAGGGAATGAGAGTTCAATTAATAAAGCTGGAATTAAAAGCTCATGTAATGGGAATTTTGATTTGATTTGATTTATTGCAGTCACATGTAACTAAGTACAGTGAAAAGCTTTGTTGTGCAAGCAATACAGATAGATCGTAGCAAACAAGGACATAAAAATCATAGGGCACTTAGACAGAGCGAGACATACAGGTTACACTGCTAAAGAGATGCACAAAGGAAGATGAATATTAGCAAGATCAACAATATTTGAAATTAAAGAGGTCCATTCATCAATCTAATAATGGCAGGGAATAAACTGTTCTTGAGCCTATTGGTGCATGTGTTTAAGCTTCTGTATCTTCTGCCTAACACAAGAGATCATTACCAGGGTAGGAGGGGTGACCATGAAAACCATAGAGTGTTTTCAGGGCCTTGGTGAGGGCACACCTAGAATGTTGCATGCAGTTTTGGTCTCCTTTTCTGAGGAAGGATGCTCGTGCTGTCAAGGGAATGCAGCAAAGGTTTCTAGGCTGATTCTAGGGAAGGCCGGGCTGATGTACGAGGAGAGATTGACCAGGTTAGAATTGTTTTCGCTGGAGTTCAGATAAATGAGGGGGATCTCATAGAGACCTATAAAATTCTGACAGGACTAGACGGGGTAGGTGCAGGGAGGATGTTCCTGCTGGTGAGTGTGTCCAGAACCAGGGCTCACAGTCTGAGGATTCGAGGTGGTCCATTTAGGATGGAGATGAGGAGGCATTTCTCTACTCAAAGTGTTGTGAGCCTGTGGAATTCATTACCACAGGAAGTATTCAAACATTGAATGTACGCAAGAGGCGGCTAGATATAGCATTTGGGATGATCGAAGGTCATGGGGAGAAAGCAGGATTTGTCTATTGAGTTGGACGATCAGCCATGATCACGATGAATGGTGGAGCAGGCTTAATGGGGTCAAATGGCCTTCTGCTGCTCCTATCTTCTATGTTTCTATGATTCTTAGATTAGATTCCCCTACAGTGTGGAAACAGGCTCTTCAGCCCAACAGGTCTTCACTGGCCCTCCAAAATGTAACCCACCCAGACCCATTTCCCTCTAACTAATACACCTAACACTATGGTCAACTTAGCATGGCCAAGTCACCTGACAGGCACATCTTTGGACTGTGGAAGGAAACAGGAGCACCCGGAGGAAGCCCACACAGACATAGGGAGAATGTGCAAACCCCACACAGACAGTCACCCAAGGTTGGAATTGAACCTGGGTCCCTGGTGCTGTGAGGCAGCAGTGCTAACCACTGAGCCATCGTGTTGTAAAAACTCATTTGATAAACATAATTTTCTTTACCCAGACTGGACTACATGTAACTTCAGATCATAATTCGCTCTTTCTCCACAGATGTTACCAGACCTGCTGAGTTTCTCCAGCATTTCCTGTGCGTTTGTTCCAGCTACAACAATCAGTCTGCTGGATAGGCAATGGTGATCTGTACTCACACACAGGACAAGAATAGGTCGAGGAACCTTAACCTCCCTTTCTAACCACTCCATATCACCCCAGGAGGCTCCTAACAACATCACATTACAACCTTCTTGACTTAATATTGAGTTCAAAGCCTTCTAATTGTGAACAAACCCCCATTACATCAGGTTCTTTTAGCTTTGCTTGCTACATTCTCTGTCCCCATGTCCTCTCTCCCCTCACCCCACAACAGTGGGGACTGTCTGTTCTTTCAAGTCTGGCACTCAGGCACACCATTGTTCTGCCATGCACACACACTGATCACTAAACCATCAACATCCTTTCTTATCCTAGCACTCCAGCCTCATGCAACTGCCCCCCTCCCCAACCCGCAAACTGTTGCATAAATGCTGCCCCCACAACACTTCATGTCAGCAATGATGAAGAGTCATCTAGACTCGAAACGTAAGCCTGCTCTCTCTCTCTCTCCATTGATGCTGCCTGACCCCCTGTGATCTCCAGCATTTGTTGTTTTCAGTGTAAATTCCAGCATCTGCAGTAATTTGCCCCTAAAGTACACTTCACTGTTTTAGTATTGTTAAACATTGGGTTATTGGAACAGAGAAGGCAGTGTTATTTTTAAAGATGCATTTTATAAATAAATCATAAAGCTATTATACAATCCACATTAATTTGTTTTAAAGATTTTACAAGAGATTGCTCATTTTAAAGCAAAATATTGCATTGATTCAGTATTTAGCTCAGTGCCAGCTCAACTCCAGTTTCTATTATCGAGCAACGTTTTAGTTTTAAATTGTCCTTGCTTTCTTTGCACTGTATTAGCACTGATTTATACTGGGCATTATTTTATCATTATATAATCCTATTTTAATTAAAGAAAGTGCAGGAGCTGCAGGGGAGGTAGCAATCCCTCGAGTAAAAGAAAGTTAGTTTAGTTACACTGATGGCATTGCCATAACCCCAGTGATCAGTTCAGTGTATCATTACACACACTTGCATTAGTGCAGTGCAATTAACATTGTGCCAGCTGAAGTACTTTGGAAATCCTCTGTCCGTCCTTTTAAAAGTGGACGAGCTGAACACTTCTGACAACAATCGATAGATTATTTCAGAGAACAGTGGATTGGCACGCTAGAAAATTAATAAAGGTTTGCTTTTTTCTCATGATGGCCGTCCCATTAGTCTGAATGTGCATAAGACCAATACATCCCAAGGAACATTTTGAATTATTCAAATTAAAGTGCTGTAAATGCAAATGGCGAGTGGAAATGCAGGTAGAATAATGAAAAGAGAATTCTGCAGATGCTGGATATCCAAAATACAAAACGGAAAATGCTGGAAAAGAGGGGAAGAATTAATCATCCAATCATTGTTTTCTTCTGCACAGATGTTGCCAGACCTGACGCAAAATTACAAGTACAAATTGCATTTATTTAGAACCTCCATTTCTCTCCCCCTTTCTTTGATGGGATATGTGTATTACTGGCGAGGACAGCGTTTGTAGCTACTTCCCAGCTGCCCTTAAACTAAGCAGCTTGTTTAACCATTTCACTGTGCAATTAAGAGTCACACGATCAGGTGCAAACACCAGATTTACTTCCCAAAGGGTCAGTGGTGAACCAGGTGGGTGTTTAATGACAATAACAATGGTATCATGGTCACCATTACTGAGTTGAGCTTTGAATTCCAAATTCACTAATTGAATTCAAATTCCATTAGGTGCCATTTGAACCAGTATCCCCACTGGATTAGTCTGAGGCCCTGGATTTCTAGGCCTGCAATATTACCAAAATGCCAATGTCATCCCTCTAATGCAGCAAAATATCCCAAAATAATGCATTGCAGCATTATCAGACAAAATCTGACAGCCAAATTCCACTCCAACTCATTTTACAAGTTTACTGACACCACCACTGTTATAGGTCGGATTTCAAACAACAAGGAGAGGAAATACACGAAAGAGATTGATGCTTAGCAGCTTGGCGCAAAGACAACAATCTCTCCATCAACATCAACAAAATGAAAGAGCTGGTCATTGACTTCAGGAAGTGGAGTGGAGGGCACATCCCTGTTCTGTATCAATGGAGCTGATACAGCTCAAGCTCCTGGGAGTGATGCTCACCAACAATCTGTCCTGGCCCACCCACATTGACACTACAGACAAGAAAGTACAGCAACACCTCTACTTCCTCAGGAGGCTAAGGAAATTCAGCATGTCCACAAGGACTTTTACCAATTTGTACAGATGCATCACAGAAAGCGTCCTGTTTGGATGTATCACAGTGAGGTTTGGTAATTGCTCTTCCCAAGACCATAAGAAACTACAGAGAACACAGTCCAATCCATCACACAAACCAGTCTTCCATCTATTGACTCCATCTATACTTCCTGCTACATCGGGAAAGCAACCAACATCATCAAAAACCCCTCCCACCCCGGTTATACTCTCTTCCACCTTCTTCTGTCAAGCAAAGTTGTAAAATTTTCATTATATGTATATCAGACTCAAAAAGAGCCTCTTCCCTGCTGTTATCAGACTTTTGAATGGACATTTCAAATGTTAATTCTGATCTCTCTCTCTGCACCTTCTCTGTGGCTGTAACACTGTATTCTGCTACTCTGATGCACTTTGTATGGCACGTTCTCCCTGTACAGCATGCAAAACAATAATTTTCACTGTATCTCAGTACATGTGACAACCATAAATCATTCAAACACACAAAGATTAGGACAGATGACCAAAAATGTGTTCTGTTGAGCTACTTAAAGGCTACGAGAGGAAATTCTAGATCTAAACACCTGGTCATGTGATTAAAATCAGGAATGTTTGAGAAACCTGAGTTACAGAAATGAAGATATCTCAGAACATTGGGCATTCTTGAACTAGGAGACATAGTCTAAAACTAGGAGACATAGTCTAAAACATTTAGGAGGGATATTAGGAAACACATCTACAAAGAATGGAGAGGCTTGAAACATTCATCCACAAATGGCAGTTGATGTTAAATCTGTTACTAATTTTAAATCTGAGAAAGACAATTATTTGTTAAATAAAGGTACTAAGGTCGAAGGAGTTAGGCTATAGATCTCACTTAATGGTGGAGTTGTTCTGTGGGACTAAATGGCTTATTTCTGTTCCCATGGGATTGAAGAAAGCAGCGATCTTTGGGCAGGTCATTTTTTTCACTCTTCCATACTTTGAGGTTACATTGTCACACGGGGTGAAGTCCATGAAAAATTAGCTTTGAAATTTAACCTTTCTCTCACACATCACTGTGCATTCTAAACTCTCTGCAACCAGCTTCATATGATTACCACACAGAGTTATAACAGTGCAAAAGGAGGCCATTTGGCCAATCGTGCCTGAAGCAATTTTATTATCAAGTGCCAGTTTTCTGCCCTTTCCCCATATCGCTGCATACCACTTCAAATCAAATAATCATCCAATGCTCTCGTTGAATGCATCAATTAATCTGCCTCCACCAGATTTCCAGTCAATTCACTCCATACCCTAACTGCTTGCTGTGTCAACAAGTTATTTTTCTCACTCCTGCATTGTTTGCACATCTCCTTAAATCCGTACCATCTCGTTCTTACCTCTTTTAGGAGCAGATGGGGAGGTTTTATTTTCCTCTCGAACATGGAACTAGATTCCATTTGCATGTGGACTGCAGTCAGGACAGCCAAATGTTCTTTTGGAATTTGTGATATTGACTTTGCAATTGAACAAATATCTTTTTGCCTTAATATCACCCCCTTCCTGAGTGAGTGCCTGAACGTACATTTCTTCCTCTGCTTTCTGACTTTCTCTCCTTTTCCTTTACCTCCTTGAGTATTATCTGTCAACTGTCAGGTCCTTTTATCAACCAGTCAATCACTCTCACTTTCTGCTGAAGTTAAAAAATTGAAAGCTAATTTTTGACGGACAGCACCCCACCCGAATTCAAAAGGCTGGCTCAGATGTCCTCTTCCTTTTCTAGACCACATTCCATTTCCCTTCATCCCTTCATCACTAACCATGAACAAAGGCCACTGAGAGTTCATCAAAATTAAATAAAAGAGAGCATCAACCATTCATTTCCAATTTTTATAGAAACCTCCCTCGCGACAGTAAATACCTTTGAGTCACAATGTCCCCAGGTGTAATTAACCTCCAATTGACACCAGGGCAGTAACATAATTAGATCCAACAATATTTTTAAAAAATCAAATTTCCCTGATCGGTATATGCGGATGCTACCTCTGCTGCCATTATTATCCCGTTGCTACAAAGAAGTTCCTCCACTATTTGCTATTTTCTTAGGGTACTAATGGAGGGTAAATGCTGGCCTTGGCAGTGATAGCCACCTGCCGAGAATGGTTTTCTTTTTAAATTGTCATGAGCAGCTTCTCAGCAATGTCTGACAGTCGACAGATAATAATGAACTGATCTGCAACAGAATCAGTGACTACTATCCACGTGATGCCGATTTGTAAGCCACTTTCCCGTCTCTATGTAATTCTGCTACTTTCAATTGCACGTATTGAGAATACTTAATTCATGTAAAACCAGGCCATTCTGCAAACTTGACATTATGGTAATGCAGCACCACTAGAAGGCTCAGTACTGTGCATACCGTAAGGGAAGGGCACACAGTTTGGGTAACAGGAGATGTGTACATGACTGGCAATGGGAATGGGACAGACCCCAGTGTTTAGTATCTCCTATGAAAGAAGGTCCCATTGATGCTGCCTCATTCTTTTTAAACAAGGAGTTGAAAAACTATCGGGGGTTAGCGAGTTTTGAGAAGATTTGTAGCTCAGGTTGAGGTTTTGGATGTAGGTTTGCTCGCTGAGTGGAAGGTACTTTTTCAGACATTTCATCACCCTACTAGGTAACATCTTCAGTGAGCCTCTGGATGAAGCACTGCTGATGATTCCTGTTTCTATTTATATGTTTGGGTTTCTTTGGGCTGGCAATGTCATTTCCTCGGTGATGTCATTTCCTATGGTGATGTCATTTCCGGTTCTTTTTCTCAGGTGGTGGTAAATCGGGTTCAAGTCAATGTGTTTGTTGATAGAGTTCTGGTTCTAGGAATGCTTCTAGGAATTCTAGGAATCCACTAGGATACATGAACATCAACTAGCCACAAAACAACATGACCCTCTCTCACTAGTATCCTTACATATGAATGAGGAAGGACACCACTTCAACTGGGACAATACATCCATTCTAGGACAAGCCAAACAGAGACAGGCACGAGAATTCCTAGAAGCATGGCGTTCCAACCAGAACTCTATCAACAAACACATTGACTTGGACCCGATTTACCACCCCCTGAGAAAAAGAACCGGAAATGACATCACCATAGGAAATGACATCACCGAGGAAATGACATCGCCAACCCAAAGAAACCCAAACATATAAGTAGAAAGCAGGAATCATCAGCAATGTTTCACTGCTCACTGAAGATGTTACCTAGTAGGGTGATGAAATGTCTGAAAATGAACCTTCCAGCTCAGTGAGCAAACCTACATCCATTATCAGGGGTGGGCGAGAATGTGACTTGAGAGTAAAATTAGCTCATAAGATGGAAGCTGAACTAGACCAATCATTGAGGTTGCTCTGCAACCTGAAGAGATCCTGACTGACCTAATCATTCTGACTTCCATTGTTTGCTGCATTTGTCCCCATTACATAGAAACATAGAAGATAGGAGCAGGAGGAGGCCATTCGGCCCTTCGAGTCAGCTTCGCCATTCATCACAATCATGGCTGATCGTCCAACTCAACAGCCTAATCCTGCTTTCTCCCCATAACCTTTGATTGCATTCACCTCAAGTACTATATTTAGCTGCCTCTTGAATGCAATCGATGTTTTGGCATCAGCTACTTCCTGTGGTAATGAACTCTACAGAATCACCACCCTTGATTCCCGTATTGATTTTAAAAATCTGTCCATCTCAGGAGTGAATATATTCATGGCCCAACCTCGATAGGTCTCTGTAATAAAGAATTTTTTTCAGATTTACAACCATCAGAGAAGAAATTTCTCCGCACCTCTGTCTGAAATAGGTCATGATCAGATTGAATGGTGGAGCAGGCTAGAGAGTCTGAATGATGTACTCCTACTCCTGATTTATCTGTTCCTACTCTCTGCCTATGTCAATAGATTATCAAGTCTTAATTGTGTTCAGGTTTCTAAAGTGGAACTTGGCCCCATAGCCTTTCAACTTGGGCATGAGAGATTAACCACTGAGCCAGTGTAATACTGTGAAATTGTGGAGGAATAAGACGGTGCTATTTTCTGGGTCTGTAGATTGAAAGAAACAAAAATGGCCTTTAGTAGAGTGATATGCCCTTCTTATCTGATATGGGAGTTTAGGGAGAGTTTACATGTTACTGAGGATTATATCGGCAATAAATGACGTTGGTTGCAACTCCTATCAGATCAAATGGATCAGTTGAAGAGATAATTAGAGGCAATGAGGAATTTACAAGAGAAGTGGATGTGCTGGATTGCAGTTACAGGAAGGGAGAAAAGTTGCAGATATAGTCATATAGATGGGTTAACTGCAGGAAAGGTAAGAGAGGTAGGCAGGTAGTGCAGGAGTCTTCTGTGGCTATCCTCATTTCAAACAAATATGTTGTTTTGGAAAATGTAAGGGGTGATGGATTCTCGAGGGAAATGTGGAACGAACAGCCGAGTTTCTGGTAGTGAAACTGGCTCTAATGCAATGAGGGGTATGTCGGGTTCCAAGAGATCAGTTGTGTTAGGGGACTCTCTAGTCCGAGGCACAGACAGACGTTTCTGTGGCCAGCAGTGAAAAATCAGAATGGCGTGTTGCCTCCCTGGTGCTAAGATCAATGATGCCTCAGAGAGGGTGCAGAATTTTCTCAAGGGGGAAGAGGAACCAACTGGAGGTTATTGTACATATTGGAAGCAATGACATAGGAAGGGAAAAGGATAAGATTCTGAAGGGAGAATATAGAGAGTTAGGCAAGAATTTAAAAAGGAGATCCTTGAAAGTAGTAATATCTGGGTTACTCCCAGTGCTGCAAGCTAGTGAAAGTAGGAATATGTGGTTTGAGCAGATGAATGCATGGCTGAGGAGCTGGTGTATAGGAGAATGATCCACATTTTTGGATCATTGGGCTAATATACTGGCAGGGAGATTTGCTAGAGCTGCTCGGGAGGATTTAATCTAGTAAGGTGGGGGTGGGGGGTGGGACACAGAGAGATAGTGAGGAAAGAGATCAATCTGAGACTGGTACAGTTATGAAAATAAGCGAGTCAAACAGTCAGGGCAGGCAGGGACACAGCAGAGAACAAGGTAGGACTGATAAATTAAACTGAATTTATTTCAAATGCAAAGGCCTAACAGGGAAGGCAGATGAAATCAGGGCATGGTTAGGAACATGGGACTGGGATATCATAGCAATTACAGAAATGCGGCCCAGGGATGGACAGGACTGGCAGCTTAATGTTCCAGGATACAAAAGCTACAGGAAGGTCAGAAAAAAAGGCAAGAGAGAAGGGGGAGCGGCGTTTTTGATGAGGGATAGCATTACAGCTGTGCTGAGGGAGGATATTCCTGGAAATACATCCAGGCAAGTTATTTGGGTGGAACTGAGAAATAAGAAAGGGATGATCACCTTATTGGGATTGTATTATAGACCTCCTAATAGTCAGCGGGAAATTGAGAAACAAATTTGTAAGGAGATCTCAATCATCTGTAAGAATGTAAGAATGGGAAGAATGTTTGGGACTTTGGATAGTGAAGAGAATAGAGATGAAAAATCAGGATTTTCACATCTTCTATGTTCGCATCACAAAACGCTATGGGAAGGATTTGCTGCGATACGCATGTTAAGATAACTGACCAAGGTATCTTGGATGGAATGGTCCTTTGGCAATCTTGACAGAAGACAGAGATACCATCATCGAAGAGTGTTGTGCTGGAAAAACACAGCTGGTCAGACAACATCCAAGGAGCAGGAGAACCGACGTTTCGAGCATAAGCTCTTCATCAGGAATGAAGCCTCATTCCTGATGAGGGGCTTATGAACATAGAACATAGAACAATACAGAGCAGAACAGGCCCTTCGTCCCTCGATGGTGCACCAACCTGTGAACTAATCTAAGCCTATCCCCCTACACTATCCCATCACCATCCATGTGCTTATCCAAGGATTGTTTAAATCTCCCTAATGTGGTTGAGTTAACTACATTGGCAGGCAGGCCATTCCACACCCTTACCACTCGCTGAGTAAAGAACCTGCCTATAGAACGTATGCTCGAAATGTCAATTCTCCTGCTCCTCAGATGCTGCCTGACCGGTTCTGACTCTGATCTCCAGCATCTGCAGTCCTCACTTTCTCCTAGAAAACACAGATATATTGGTACATGTGTTCGATAATAATGAAGGTGCTAAAAACAGCAAAAAAGTGATGCATTGAATATGCAACCTGCAAGATATTGACAAAGGCAACCAACTGTGGTTCTAAGAAGGAGAAGAAAGGGGTGAGAAGTGAGAATCATGGGCACCGTGCCAGATAAGATCAAGGCCCTCTTCCGTGTATGGCCTTGGGGGGGAGGGAATGTGGAAGTGAATTCACAGTTTAATAAATAGGTGACATTTTGGAAGCACTACCTGAGGGAGATAGTATCATTGGAACAGATGTATTGGTATCATAACAACTGGGGGATGTTAGTCCTTACAGGATGGGAGGTATATTCAAGACAGACGTGAGATTTGGTGAGGTAATGAGGTCTTTCCAGAAATGTCGACACAGAAGTGAAGGAATGGAGAAGACAGAGAAGTCAGGGACAGGGAAGGTGAAACTGAGAGAAGGGTGAAAATTGGAAGTAAAGTTGTAGAAGATTTCGAGTTTAAGGGGAGGGTAGAATATGACACCAGTACAGTCTGCAACATAGCAGAGTAAGAGTTGACAAAGGGAGCCAGATTAAGCCTGGAACAAGAATGTTTTCCAGTCCCATAAAAGGACAGATATAGCTCAGGCCTATACTATTAAAGTATCATCCTTTCTTAGGAGGAGGCGAGATGACTTGAAGAGAAATTGTTCAAAAGGAGCAGATGTGCAGCCAGGTATGGTTGATTAAAGGCCTCTGTTCAAGATGAAAGTGGAGAGCCCTCAGACTGTTCTGGTAGGAAATGGAGGCATAGAGAGATTGGGAGGTACTGATTGAGAGTCAAGAAATTGGAAACTTTTTAAGTGAGGAAGGCTTCAGAAGAGTCATGGATGTCAAGAGGATGAGGCTGTACAAAAGGGAAAATATTATGGAGTCAAGATGGGAAGAAATCCACTCAGCAGGACAGGAACAGGCTCACGAGGGCAGTCTTGTTATTGGGTCTTGAGAAGGAGATAAAACCTAACTGTACAGGATCTAAAGTGGGAACCATTAAGAAAATATTTTGAGGAACCATATTCAGAAACATTCTGGGTGGTGATGGGATCCTGTTTTGCAAATGGATGTGATGTAACTCCTGCTCTTAAACTCTCTCCCTCCTCACTTTCCAAGGCCCCAAACACTCCTTCAAGGTGAAGCAACTACTTACACATACTTTCTTTTCCATTTTAGTTTACAATATTTGCTGTTCACAATGTGGACTCCTCCACAAAGAGAAGATAAAATGCAGATTGGTTGACGCTTTGCAAAACATCTACATCTGATCCACAAGAATGACACTGAGTTCCCAGTGACCTGCCGCTTTAATTCTCTGCCATGCTCTGCCACTGATATCTCTGTCCTTGACCTGTCTGCATTGTTTCAGTAAATCTCGATTCATGCTTGAGGTACAGCACCTCATCTTCTGAGTAGGTTATCTGGAGTCAACAATGAATCCAACACATGAACAATTTCACATGAACAAACTCTGTCCCCATTATATTTATTCCTTGTTCTTGCAAGTTTTGTTTCTCTTGTCTTTGTTAAGAAACATGTTCTAATCATATCTTTCATTTTCCCAGTTTGTTTATTACCCTCTCTCTTTGGTCCAGTAAAACCAACTCTTTTGTCATTCAATCTCTCTTGCCTTCCACTATTTTCAAAGATCTTCCTGTCCAGTTCAACCTTTTGCATCTCTTACTTGTCCTAGTTCTAATGATTGAATTCATTGATTTGAAACGTTCTTTCTCCACAGCTCCTCGGATGCTGCCTGACCCTGCTGTGCTTTTCCAGCACCACACTCTCGACTCTGATCTCCAGCATCTGCAGTCCTCACTTTCTCTTAGTTGATTTCAACCCTATTGCAAAGCCTCTTCCAAGGATGCCTCTTATTCCTGATGAAGGGCTTATGCCCTAAACATCAATTCTCCTGCTCCTCGGATGCTGCCTGACCTGCTGTGCTTTTTCAGCACCAAACTCACTTTCTCCATAGCTGTAGCTTGATAGGTTAAGCACTTTCTGCATTTAATTCTGATCTCCATGCTTTCTGCTTTTCGAGAACTGAAGGATAATATAGCCAGATGAGGTTGATGCATAAAGGGAAATAGGCTTATCAGTTCCAATGACCTTCTCATGTACTCCTGAAGAGGCTTTCGTTCTTTATGTAAATGTCTCAAGACTTTGTAGAAAAAATACTCCGTGGAGCTATGTGCGACAGATTTACTATTAAATGAGAAGTCTTTGAGAAATTGTTAAGGGAAATTAAAAATTTATCTCTGCAGACACACTGACCTTTTGAACTCAATTCCACTACACAATGAAACACATATTTCACATGTCTGAGAAATAGATGCACAATAGGGAAATATACATAACGAGGTAGCTCCATCAAAACTATAAACCTGACATGAAGCTTTAACTGCTGGTCCATGATTTTTCCATTCATTTGATGCACACAGTTAATACCAAACGTCCAAGTTCTTAAAATTAGCTCAAATCTATGAACCTCTAAAAAGCTGAAGTCACAGAGCGAGTGCGGAACAGAAGGAAGCCATTTGATCATTCCATCTGTGACTCTAAGAGATTGTCCCAGTTTGGTAGGTTCATGGAAATGTTCCCACTTTACTGTCTCTGCCACAGCAATATTGAGGACACAAGCTTAGGTTCCTGTCACCCTTTTAAATGTAGAAGGGACCCCTAAGGCACACTGAATAGATATAAAGAAGAAAAGATGCCAAGCCAAAGGAATGATTTGGAGATGCCGGTGTTGGAGTGGGGTGTACAAAGTTAAAAATCACACAACACCAGGTTATAGTCCAACAGGTTTAATTGGAAGCACACCAGCTTTCGGAGCGTCGCTCCGTCATCAGGTGGTTGATAAGCTGACAACATCAGGACAACCACCTGATGAAGGAGTGGTGCTCTGAAAGCTAGTGCTTCCAATTAACTTTGTAAGCCAAAGGAAGAGAATCTAAAAATGATGTCCAAAAGCTTTTTGGCTGAGGTTGTGAGACCCAAGACGTGACTACTCCAGGGCAGATGAGAAGGAAGAGAGGGATGAAGCAGACAGCTTCAGGGAGGGAACTCGTCAGGTCTAAACTGGTCAAGGTACAGACGACAATGGAGAGTGAATAAAATGGCAAAAACTATGAGAAAGTAAAGATCTTGGAGGCTTGTAGAGCTAAAGAAGGTTGCAAAAAGTGGAAGAAATGACGAGAATTGTGATGTTGGGAGCAATGAGCCAATGTATCTTAACAAAGGTGTGTGCAATGATCAAGAGATTTTGGTGCAAGATAGGATACCAGTGACAGAGCTTTGAGTTAAGACTTCACGAATGAAGCAGAAACTGTTTGTGGTTCTTTTTATCAATAATTATCAGTGATGTCCCAATAAAGTATATCTCAGATAGGCAGTCTGAATTCAGGTTGTATGGTGGACAGTAAAGAAGGTTATCTGGTAATGCAATGAAATCTTGACAGGTTTAGGAATCTTGCAGTGGGTTAGGAATGGCAGGCTAAGTTTAATTCAGATTAATGCAAGATGTTGCATTTTGGTAGGTCAAACCAGGGCAGGATTACACAGTCAATGGTAGGGGCCTGAAAAGTGTTATAGAATAAAGAGATCGAGGGATACAGGTTCATAGTTCCTTGAAAGTGGAGTCACAGGAAGACACAGTGGTGAAGAAAGTTCCGGCATGCTTGCTTTCATTGGTCAGATCATTGAGTGTAGAAGCTGGGACATCTTGTTGCAGCTGTAAAAGATATTGGTGAGACCACATTTGGAGTATTGGGTGCAGTTCTGGCCACTCTACTACAGAAAGGATTTTATTAACCTAGAAAGAGTGCAGAAAAGATTTACTGGACTGGAAGGGTCGATTTATAAGTAGAGGCTGGAAAGACTGGAATTTCTATCCCCAGGAGCATAGGAGACTGGGTGGTCTTATGGAGGTATGTAAAATCATGACAGCCATAAATAAGGTAGATAGCCAACAGGTTTTTTCCATGGTATGAGAGTCTAAAATTAGAAGGGATAGGTTAAGGTGAGAGGGGAGATACACCAAAGCGTGCAAAGGGGCATTTCTTTCACACAGAGGGTGGGGAGTGTCTGGAATAGACTACCAGAGGCAGTGGTGGAGTCAAGTACAAGTTTGTCACTTAAGAAACATTTAGACAGGTACATGATGAGATAGATACGGAAGGAAATGGACCAAACACAGGCAAATGGGACTAGCTTAATTGTGAAAACTAGGTGGCATGGACAAGTTGGGCTGAAAGGGCCTGTTTCCAAGTTTTAGACCTCCATGACTCCATTCAGAAATTAAGTCTTCAGGCCTATTTTCTGGCCTAGGGTAAGCTGTCAAGCCTTCACAAACGAAATCATTAAAAGGCTGAACTTACAGATGCTTGCTCACTGAGTGCAGTCAAAGCAAATGTCTGAGAGGAGAGAGTAAAAAGATAAGGGGCACTGGGTGTCATGTTAATAATCGATGGTCTAATGATCAAATTGCTCGGCAGAGATTGACCAACGTGGTGGCTTGTGTATTTAAAATGGAAGTTGCGGATTAGACATCATAACAACCAACTAATATCTACGTGAGAACAGCTTACTAATCCAACTAAGGCAGGCAAAGTCACAACATTATGTACACACAGCACATAGAATCCTTCAAAGTGAACATGTTTTGTAAAATGAGGGATGGGGTGTTGTATGTATACCTTAAAGAATGTTAAAATATTTACAATAACAAGTGAGCCTATCAGTATTTATACTCTACAGGTAATTTGCTAACACATCCAGATCCCATATGGCAACATTGTCTGGAGATTGGGGCTAGTTGGTGATTTTGTCCTGTTGACTTGGTCATGTTTTTCCTGCATGGATTTCCCAATTGTGCATCTATTTTTCAGACACGTGAAGTGTGTTTAATTGTGTAGTGGAATTAAATTCAAAAGATCAGTGTGTAATAGTATCTCTACAATATGGAAACAGGCACTTCAGCCCAACAAGTCCACACTGACCCTCCAGAGAGTAACCAATTCAGACCCACTCTCCCCACCCTATATTTAGCCCTGATTAATGCACCTAACCTACACATCCCTGAACACTAGGGGGAATTTTGCACGGCCAATTTACCTGACCTACACATCTTTGGACTGTGGGAGGAAACTGGAGTACTAGAGGAAACGCACACAGACACAGGAAGAATTTGCAACCTCCACACAGACAGTCGCCCAAGGCTGGGATCGAACCTGGGTTCCTGGCGCTGTGAGGCAGCAATGTATAATATGAGAATTGCTCCTAATTTTTCTGTAAACCAGCAATTATTTCTATGCATTAATAAGACAGAAGTGATAGATGATTCAGTTTCTTTTATTTCTTTTCCAATTCTTCGTTTATCTCTGTGAGCTAAGCAGAGGTATCCCCTAAAGGCTGAGTTATCTCAGATGGTACTCTCATGTTTGAATTTATTCTGAGCTAAAACATAAACAAAGATTACTGGAAAAGCTCAGCAGGTCTGGCAGCATCTGTGCAGAGAAATCAGAGTTAACATTTCAGGTCCAATGATCTGTCTTTTGAGTTGGTTGCTCAGCCTTTTCCTCCTGAACTTTCATTTTCCTCTCCTCAGCAGAGAGCTAAGATTTCAGTTCTACTGAATAAGGAAATGACATTTTTATAGATGCTTCTGGATGCATCATGGTGTAGTATGGCGACAGGTCTGCCCAAGAGTCTAAGAAATCATGGAGAGTTGTGTGCACAGCCCAGTCCAACATGGAAGCCAACCTTCCATTCATTAACTCCATCTACACTTCTCGCTGCCTTGGAAAGTCAGCCAACATCATCAAAGACCCCTCCCACCCCAGTTTTTTTTATCTCTTTCAACCTCTTCCATCACGCAGAAGATACAAAAGCTTACACACACCTAACAGGTTCAGGAACAGCTTCTTCCTCCCTGTTAGTAGATTTCTGAATAGAAGTCTCAAATTTCAAATTTAATGTTGACCTTGCTCTTTATGCACCCTCTCTGCAGCAGTAAAACACTATATTCCTTGCTCTGTTCTATTACCCTAATGCACCATGTATGGCATGATTAGCCTATACTGGACGCAAAACAAAATTTTTCACTGTACCAAGACAGTAATAAATCAAATGAAATTGATGTGCTCTACATTTTCATTCAAATTCAGTTTTAAAAGTGTTTCTGCATCAGTTTCTGTTCTGGCATTTGATTGATGACATGATGGTGTTCAGTGGAGCATGCTGGCATATCTGCAATGGTTAGTGCACCAGTCCCTCCAACATAGAACCTCTACAACATTCAGATGAATTCACTGTTGATACCGCACATGGAATTACTGAACTGTTGCATGCTGATGGTTTTACATTCGTTGGTTTTGTCATGGCTTCCCATGTCTGTGCATAATTTTGTTTCAGAATTCACAGGCATAACACATTGCCAGTTGCCCTATGTCAATCTTAGTCAATAACTAACAGTCATTACTTTCCTGAGGACTGATGATTTGAATGTCTGCAAACACTTCAGACGATGGGTTGACATTTAAGGTTTACACAAGATTGACAGTGTGAAAAAAATGACCATCACTCTTGGTCTCATCTCCTTTTGACAGCTGCTTACTTCACCTGCAAACCCACCTTCATGATAATGGTGATGTCCCTCATGCAGAAACAGACTAGGCACAGGATTTAGAGGATTAAAATTAATCTGTCTTTTTTTTGTAAGTTTCAGATGTAGACCCACTTCTACCCCAGGAGGTTTTCACCTGATTAGCTTGACTTTTATAAATTGACATTCTAACAGAAGCTGCCATTCAATGTTCACTGTATAAAATGCATAGTTACTCATTACTTCCACAGTTAATCAAGCAAAGTGCTTTTAAATAAGCTTCAGGAACCAGTTTTGAGTGGGAAGAGAAACTCATAGTTGAACATCAGAGTCTCGTCAGTCCAAATTCACATTTTGACTCGATATACTCGGCTTAATTAATAATTGTAGGCAGCAGTAAGCAAAGAGACATTGATCAAATGTACTCTACACATCACTCCTTCACTCAACCTTTCATTGACAGCTACTGACAACCATTATCATAAGTGTCAAAAGAATCCAATTAATTAACTTGAAGATTTGTTTATAAATGCACATATGTGAATGTCATATCTATTTTCGAGAGCAAAGTCATTGCAAGTCTTTAAAACTTCTTTTGTAAACTTATGCCTCAAACCTCAGCATCAAACTTTCATCAGTGACAGCACAGATGACTGCAGCGTGAAACTTTTTCCAACTCCATCCAGACATGAAGGTAACATCCCTCTTCTCTAAACCATGGTATTCTTTAACATTCACCATGCTGGCCACCATTGTGGACAATTTGAGTTGAATTGTGAACTTGTGATGTTACCCCAAATATTATAAACAAGACAGGAAAGGATGGACTGCTGCCCACATCATCATCTTCACCTCCTGCAGTCTCAGCCATGTGGTTGAATGCCCAACACTGCAGGAAGAAAGTCGATAACTTTTTCAGATCCATTGGTGCAAATGCCACCATCTGTTCTCTAACACTGCATACTCATTCTATGCTTGCTAGTATACTCATCTCTAACCAACGCTTATGATCAACCACTCTTACTATAGTATACAACCTCTTGTTTCACTCGCACTGGCTCAACCCCGGTGGGACAGAATGATGGCTCAATGGTTAACACTGCTGCCTCACAACACCAGGGACCCAGGTTCGATTCCAGCCTCGGGCGACTGTCTGGGTGAAGTTTGCACATTCTCCCTGTGTCTGCTTGGGCTTCCTCCAGGTGCTCCGGTTTCCTCCTATAATCCAAACATGTGCAGGTTATTTGGGATAGCCATGTTAAATTGGCTGTAGTGTCCACGGATGTGCAGGCTCGGTGGATTAGCCATGGGAAATGCAGGGATCGGATACGGTAGGGTGATGGGTCTGGGTGGGATGCTCTTTGGAGGAACAGTGTTGGCTCAATGGGCCAAATGGCCTTCTTCCACACTGTAGGATTCCATGATTCTAACCCAATCCCCCAACAATCCTCTGCTACTCACTCAATTGATACAACTCACCACCGGCACAAGCACTAATACCTTTACCAGATACTTCCATCCCACTCAATCCCTCCTTTCTTTCATAACAGAAATAAGATAGAGCAGAAAGAGTTTGGCCGTGCAAACAGAAAGCATAATTTTTTTAAAGAAAAGTTAAAATTGTACATGTTGATCTTTAGAGAGACTGGCGTGTGCTTGTACAAGGAACTCAAAAAGTTGAATTGAATTTGAATTTAATTTATTGTCACGTGTACCGAGGCACAGTGAAATGCTTTGGCTTGCGAGCAATAAAGGCAGATCACAGAGTTAGGTAGCATAGAAATCATAAATAATATGAAAACAGCGGCAAAAACAAAAACACAGAGACAGGCAAACGTTAAGAGTTTGTGAGTCCATTCAGTATTCTAACAACAGTACGGTAGAAACTGTTGTGAAACTGGCTGGTGCGTGTGTTCTGGCTTCTGGCTGGGATGGATCTTTGAGAATGCTGGCGGCTTTTCCTTGACAGCGGGCCTGGTAGATGGATTCTATCGATGGGAGGTTGGCCTTTGTGATTGTCCGGGCAGAGTTCATTACTCTCTGTAACCGTCTCCTATCTTGAATGGTACAGTTGCCATACCAGGTAGTGATACATTCAGATAGAATGCTCTTGATGGCGCACTTATAAAAATTGGCAAGGGTATTCGCCATCATACCAAATTTTCTCCACTGCCTGAAGAAGAAGAGATGTTCTTGGGCGTTTGTAACCAGTGCAGCCACATGAAGACTCCCAGAAAGCTTGTTGTTGATGACCACTCTCAGGAGCTTGACAGTCTCCACTCGTTCCACGTCTGTGCTGTTAATGTGTAGGGGGGGCTTGAGTAACATCCCCCCGAAAGTCAATAATGAGTTATTTGGTTTTGCCAGCATTGACAGCTAGGTTGTTCTCAGTGCAATATTTTTCCAGATCTTCCACTTCCCGTCTGTAGTCTGTTTCATTGCCATCTGAGATTCGACCGACTATGGTGGTGTCATTAGCGAACTTGTAAATGGCATTAGTCTTGGTCTGGTAGTTAGCTTGCAAATAAAGCAATAATGGGGAGGCAATGACCTCGTGATATTATTGCTGAACTGTTAATTCAGACATCCTGGAATGTTCTGAGGACACGGGTTCAAATCCCACAAGAGGAGGGGGTGGAATTTGCATTCAATGCAAACAATATCAGTAATTAAGTTTAAAGATGATCATAAACCCATTTTCAATTGTCAGAAAAAAACCCCATTCCATTCACTAATGCCCTTTAATGAAGGAAAATGCCATCCTGAAGAAGGGCTAATGCCCGAAACGTCGATTCTCCTGTTCCCTAGATGCTGCCTGACCTGCTGCGCTTTTCCAGCAACACATTTCCATCTCTGATCTCCAGCGTCTGCAGACCTCACTTTCTCCTCAAAGATGCCATCCTTACCTGGTTTGGCCTACATATGACTCCACACTCACAGCAATGTGGCTGACTCTTAACCAAGGATGGGCAATGAATGCTGGCCGAGCCAATGATGCTCTCAACCCAAGATTGAATTTTTAAACAATAGCAATTAGGAAATGCATATTGCCCATTATTGTATGGAGCTTAGAGTTCAAGAATAAGGAAGTGTTGCTGCTATTGTAAAAGATTTTGGTGCGGCCACAGCTGAATATTGTTTGCAGTTTTAGTCCCCATATCTAAAGAACATTCCTGCATTGAGGACGATACAGAAAAGGGTTAAATTGGTTGATCTCTGGAATAAGATCAATATTGAAGCAAGTGATAACTGAAGGCAGAGGGATGGGTGACGATCAAGTAGGTTACATTGTTTTGGATGGTGTCAAGATTCTTGAATGTTTTTGGAGCCTCATTCATCCAAGCAATTGGAGAGTACTCCATCACTCTCCTGATTTGTGCCTTGGAGATGGAGGAAAGTGGAGTCACAGGGAGATAGGATAGTGAAGAACTTATTTGGTATGGTTTTCTTCATTGGACAGAACATTGAGCATAGGAGTAAGGAGGTCATGTTGCAGCTGTGCAGGACATTGATTAGGCCACTTTTGGAATGCTGTGTGCAATTCTGGTCTCCTTCCTATCGGAAGGATGTTGTAAAACTCGAAAGGGTTCAATAAAGACTTACAAGGATGTTGCCAGGGTTGGAGGGTTTGAGCCATAGGGAGAGGCTGAATAGGTTGAGGGGTAACCTTATAGAGGTTTATAAAGTCATGAGGGGCATGGATAGGATAAATAGACAAAGTATTTTCCCAGAGGTGGGGGAGTCCAGAACTAGAGGGCATATGTGTAGGGTGAGAGTGGAAAAATTTAAAAACGACTTAAGGGACAACTTTTTCACACAGAGACCGATGCATGTATGGAATGAGGTGCCAGAGAAAGTGGTGGAGGTTGGTACAATTGCAACATTTAAAAGGCCTCTGGGTGAATATATGAACAGGAAGAGTTTAGAGGGATATGAGCCTAGTGCTGGCAAATGGGACTAGATTAATTTAGGATACATAGTTGGCATGGATGAGTTAAACGGAAATGTCCGTTTCCGTGCTATACATCTCTATGACTCTATGATAGGCTATAGGGAGTCAGGAAGGGAGTTGCTCCCCATAGAATTATCAGCCTTTGACCTGGTCTTGTAACCACAGTGTTTATTTGGATAGTCCAGTTCAGTTTTATAGTCAATCCTAAGAGGTGGGGGTTTCAGTGTTGGTAATACTATTGAATGCTAAAGCATAATGATTGGATTCTCTCTTGTTGCACATGGTCATTTCCTAGCATTTATGTGGTACTAATGTTCCTCACTGGTTGAAATCCACAATCTCTCTCTCTCCTGCCCCAGCCCCTCTCTCATTATTTAACTTATTCTCAGGAGTTTACATGCCACAAAGCGAATAGGAGTGGCCTCATCTTGACCCAGATGAAGCAATGCTAAAACTTTGAGATGTAAAACCAATGAAGCTTATTATGAAGCAGATCAGACCCCTCAAAACATTTGAAGAGGGTAGCCTGGACCCTAACTCCTTCTTATTTTCTACAAAGTGCCGTGTTCTAGATGCAATGCGCCTGGCCAAACTACTTGACGTTAAACAAAACACAATTTATTTTAACACTGTGATTAAAATACAACCAAAGAAAGAAGAATTTAGAGTAAGTTAACTCTATTGTAAAACTTAACAGAATAATAGGTACAATCACTATTAAATACTAACAGTTCCAATATAGTAACATCCTGTGAATACATCCCTGGGTACAAAAAGCCAAATTGAGACACAGATTCACACATGCAGTTAGTAATAGAGTCATAGAGATGTACAGCATAGAAACAGACCCTTCGGTCCAACCTGTCCGTGCCGACCAGATATCCCAATCCAATATAGTCCCACCTGCCAGCACCCGGCCCATATCGCTCCTAACCCTTCCTATTCATATACACATCCAAATACCTCTTAAATGTTGCAATTGTACCAGTCTCCACCACATCCTTTGGCAGCTCATTCCATACATGTACCACCCTCTGCGTGAAAACGTTGCCCCTTAGGTCTCTTTTATATCTTTCCCCTCTCACCCTAAACCTATGCCCTCTAGTTCTGGACTCCCCAACCCCAGGGAAAAGACTTTG
>NC_057716.1:97803843-97808697 GCF_004010195.1 Chiloscyllium plagiosum
TCAAGTTTGTGAGACATGATTTCCCACACACAAAGCCGTGTTGACTATCCCTAATCAGTCCTTGCCTTTCCAAATACATGTACATCTTGTCCCTCAGGATTCCCTCCAACAACTTGCTCACCACCAACGTCAGGCTCACCGGTCTATAGTTCCCTGGCTTGTCCTTACCACCCTTCTTAAACGGTGGCACCACGTTTGCCAACCTCCAGTCTTCCGGCACCTCACCTGTGACTATCGATGATACAAATATCTCAGCAAGAGGCCCAGCAATCACTTCCCTAGCTTCCCACAGAGTTCTCGGGTACACCTGATCAGGTCCTGGGGATTTATCCACCTTTAACCGTTTCAAGTCATCCAGCCCTTCCTCCTCTGTAATCTGGACATTTTGCAAGACATCACCATCTATCTTCCCACAGTCTATTTCTTCCATATCCTTTTCCACAGTAAATACGGATGCAAAATATTCATTTAGTATCTCCCCCATTTTCTGTGGCTCCACACAAAAGCCGCCTTGCTGATCTTTGAGGGGCCCTATTTTCTCCCTCGTTACCCTTTTGTCCTTAATATGTTTGTAAAAACCCTTTGGATTCTCCTTAATTCTATTTGCCAAAGCTATCTCATCTCCCCTTTTTGCCCTCCTGATTTCCCTCTTAAGTATACTCCTACTTCCTTTATACTCTTCTAAGCATTCACTCGATCTATCCTGTCTAGACCTGACACATGCTTCCTTCTTTTTCTTAACCAAACCCTCAATTTCTTTAGTCATCCAGCATTCCCTGTAACCATCAGCCTTCCCTTACACCCTGACTGGAATATACGTTCTCTGGATTCTTGTTATCTCATTTCTGAAGGCTTCCCATTTTCTAGCCGTCCCTCTCCAATCCAGGAGTGAAAAAACATCAAGAGAAAATTCAGAGAGAGTAGCAATCTGGACTCAGGTTTACTCAGGTGATCTTAACCAGCCAGCTCAGCACTTCTGCCTCACAACTTCTGTTCAAGAATAACCTCATAAAGCACAGCATCATTGCAACTCGCATGCCCACAGTTAGAAATGGGAATCACCACTGGGTTCATTTCCTCAGCTGACAGTGTGCCAATGACCAGACCTGCAGTGTCTGGGAAGCTGGTGGAGGAAAGTAGTTCATCACTCTGACAGCAAGCACGACGTGCCTGTGACAACTCACACTGGGGACTGCTTCCCACCAGGGGTAGGTTCAGAACCCCACAAACACAGCCATAACCTTGGTCTCTGCACTTCCTTCTCCTCCTCAACCCCAGGTTGAAAGAAAAATCCTTCACCGATATTAACTGGGCAATCATCATGATTTCCTCATTTAAAAAATGCTACGTAAAACATATATTAACAAGTGATCTTTTCTGGCAGTCAGTATGTGTTGAGGAAATCATTCATCTCAGTAACAGACACTGTGCAAAATGCTGTTACCATTTCTGCTGTCACTCAATTTTATGAGTACAAATGTAGCCCATATTTCATCAGTGCAAACAGTGCAAAGCTCTCTTCTCTGCAATAGTTCCAGGTACAATAAGCAAATTGTGTACAGCACTTAAATTCATGGCTGCATTAATGAATCCGATTGACTGAAGGTGAACTTAGAATACATTACTTGAAGGTGACAGTGAGCTCAGCTTAACACAACTAATATATGACTCACTATAAGAAAGCTATTAAGCACTAATGTCAGTGCTCTTCAGATGTGGACTTGTACACTTAACTATAACAGCTCTGTTAAGAGAGACTGGAGTGAAGGTTCCTAAATCAGCAATAACACAGCACATAAAATTCTGACATTAGACTTAATCATTCCCCGTTTCTTTTGTGTTAGAATCTGTTTATATTTCTGTTCATATTGCAAAAATGTGGGACCGCAAACATAGGAGAGTATGATTCAATTTGGATCTGGAAAAGGACAAGGAATAACATAGTGCAAAAATAATTAATAGGCTAAGGAGGGTGGGGAGTATCTAGTTTCAATTGGGGAAGAATGGATCCAACACAGGTCATTTGAAATCAACAACTGGGAGGCTGGCAAAAGTGATGGGAGAGTGAGCTGTGTTTAGAGGATAAAACTCAGATGCAAGATCATAAAGGGTAAAGATAGGACAAACAAATGCAGTGCTCCCCGAATGATGAAAGTACTCAACTAAAAAGCAGAGAAGGGATGCATCTTACAAATAATAGGTGAATAATCAAATTACAAGTTAGATTCAATGTAGAAAGTTCAGGGAGGTAAAAGAAAAGCAAAGAGAGAGTATGAGAAGAGGCTGGAAGATAACTCTATCGTGAATGTGAGTGTTTACACACTAGTCATTTAAAATTAACTTCTTTGATTCAAGGTAAGATGAACTAGTGGAGACAGGCATGTGACCTCTTACTTGTTCTGCCTAATGATAGTTCCATATGGCCTAATTGCCATGAAGATGTAATGAAAACCAGGCATCATTTTTTTTATGCAGTTGAAGACAAAGGAACGGCTGTCTTTACTACCATGAAACTTACTGACACGGAGACCCTGAACAGAGAAAGAAATTATGTCTTGTACAGGGTCACAGGAAACTGACAGCTACTGAGAACCACAAGGGAAACTGTTGTTTTACGTTAGATCTCCAGGATGTTAGTGGGAGCTTATTCTATGACCCAAAGTGATGGGACTTGAGAATATGTGAAGACTGTACAATTCATCCAGGCATAGTTAGGAGGACGAGTGGCTGGAGTGAACCTTGCAGCTACTAGCTGTTTCCCTCAGACAATGGAGAGAAAATGACTCCTAATGGACCCTGGGATTTATAATTTAGTGGAAAGAGGATAAATAAGTCTGTTTGAAACCTGGAGCAACTTTGGATTGGTTCTTGTAGAAGACAAATTTCTACAAAGACTGTAAAACACAAACACCAAAAGAAAGTTTCTGAAATCCAGCATCCACAGTTATAGAGCCATAGAGATGTACATGCCGGCCATATATCCCAACCCAATCTAGTCCCATCTGCCAGTACCTGGCCCATATCCCTCCAAACTCTTTCTATTCATATACCCATCCAGATGCCTTTTAAATAGTGGAATTATACCAGCCTCCACCACTTCCTCTCACAGCTCATTCCATACACGTAACTTCTTTTGGTTTTTATCACAAAAGAAAATTTTTTTGGTCATGTTAGAAAGTTAACCAAGATACCTTTCCTGTAGTTTCGTGTATCAGTTGCCTGCTAAACACTGCTAAGTTGATTTTAATTTACAACAGAGAGCCTTGAAATTTGAAATCTTGTGTGATCATTTCTGTTGGTTATTAGGAATTCAAATCTATTTTCAAAAATGTTTTGACTCTCCAAAGGATTGTGACAAGGAAATTTGGACATCTTCTATAAATGCCTTTACTCCTGTAAGGGTGATAAAAGGACAACTAAGAGAACAAAAAGGGAATTTTCACATGGAATTGAATGAGGTCCAAATGAATGTTTTGCTTCTCTCTTTGTCAAGGAAGAGGATGGTGTCAAAGTCAATAAAATCAAAGTTAAGTGAGATTCTGGGTGTGCTAATGATTGTTAGGGAAGAGTTATTAGATAACTGGTGATATTTAAAGGTGATAAGTCACCAGGACAGGATGAAATGTTTTTGTTTATTCATTTGTGGCACTCAGGTGTTGCTGGCTGGCCAGTACTGATAGCCCATCCCTATTTGTCCTTGAGAAGGTGTTGGTGAGCTGCCTTCTTGAATCGCTGCAGTCCACTTGCTCTCCAGTTCCAAGGTCAATGCCAGGTGGTCTGTCCAGTTTCATTTCTTTGTTGTGACCTTCTAGCGATTAATACAACTGAATGGCTCACTAGGCCTTTTCAGAGGGCAGTTGAGAGTCAATCACATTGCTGTGGCTCTGGAGTCACATGTAGACCAGACCAGGTAAAGATGGCAGATTTCCTTCCCTAAAGGACATTAGTGAACTAGATGGGCTTTTCTGACAATGGTTTCATGGTCAATCAACTCTTAATTCCAGATGTTTTTTTAATTGAATTCAAATTCCACCATCTGCCATGGCCGGATTCAAATCCAGGTCCCTAGAACATTATTCTGGGTTTCTGAATTAACAATCAAGCGATAATACCACTAGGCCATCAACCTCCAAATCCATGTCAAATGTATCTAAGGAGACTGAGGGATAAAAGGGTCATATTATTCCAATTCTCCTTAGATCCAGGGGTCTTACCTGAGAACTGGGGAATTTCAAATCTGACACATTGCTCTGAAAATGGTTTCAGGATAAATCCAGCAGCTATAAGTCAATGAGTTTAATCTCAGTAGTGGAGAAGTTTTAAAAATGATTTGATAAATGCAAGTGAATAAAAGACAAACCACGTTTAGTCAACTTGATTAAGTTTTGAGTCGAAACGTGTGGTGCTGGAAAAGTACAGCAGGTCAGAAGCTACCTGCAGAAGTAACATTTCCAGTAGCGGTATCGATATAATTCAGGCGAAAATCAGCATGACCACTCAAATAGCAGGAAAAACATTTGCAAAACTAACTTTTGGCTAAAGGGAAAGTCATAATGCATCTATATATTTTCACAAGCACTGAACATCACAAAGACCATTCCAGCCAATTGGCCAATTTTGGAGAATTGTCATTGTTACGCTGCAGAAAACAATTACACACAGCAAATTCCCCAAAACAGTAAGGTGATCAAGGCCAGAACACCTGTTTTGGTGATATCGATAGAGGGATAACTATTGGCCAGGACACTGTTTACTTTGGAATTCCCCTACTGCATCCCTTTGGAACTATTAAAAACTACTTGTTGGTCCTCATTCTTTTTGCCAGTCTTGATACAGTATTCCGTTACATGGCTT
>NC_057716.1:97809197-97825191 GCF_004010195.1 Chiloscyllium plagiosum
ATCACTGGTCATTACCGGTAATTTAACATGGCCTATCCATTTAACCTGCACATCTTTGGACTGTGGGAGGAAATCAGAGCACCCAGAGGAAATCCATGCAGATACAGGGAGATCATGTAAACTCCACACAGACAGTCGCCCAAAGGTGGAATCGAACCATGATCCCTGGCTCAATGAGGGAGCAGTGCTAAAGACTGGGCCACAGTACAACACCATCTTGTCACATCTCAAATGCTGCATCTGACCTAAAATTGCATACTGTGCATTGGGGACATAAAATGGAAGTGTTTTACAGTTCTTTTAACCGCCAGACTCACAAAATAACCCATTACTGAAAATAAAGAGAGTTGTCACAACTCTCTCAGGTAACATGCTGCTCGTCAAGTCCTGCTATTCCTGGAATTGTCCCAAAAGTTAAAGGTTTTAAAATTAGTCATAAAATTCCCCAATTTCCCAGCCTCCCAGGTTGATAAAAAAAGGACTAGGTTTATGTGTGTAACAAGAATTACTATTTCTCACAATTAATTGGACTCTAGCTACAAAGAAACAGTTATAAACCATTGTCTTATTAAAAACCTAATCTGCTTATAAACTCTTACTTAAAACGCATACATGCAAACAAAGAGATAGGGCAAATAGACAATGGGCAGAGGAAATCTCCAAGGCATTCAATGGTTCCTATTCACAGGTCTCTGTGATAATCCTTAAGATTTTTGTGCTGGTCAGAACATTGTTTTTCGATTATCTATTTCCAGATACTTCCATTAATTTGCAAGAGATATAAAGTGGTTGATTTGCTTATAAAAAGTCATTCACCTATGGGTTAAAAGTCACAGCTTAGAACAAATGAAGGCAAGATTAACTATTCTTTTCAAGATTTAAATTGGGTTTTGACTGCAGAGAACAGACAGTTTCTAAGATGATGGAGGTCAAAAGACTTCTGTCTGTAGCGCATTCTCAACCCCAAGCTGTTCATTTATCTGTCAGCCAATCACATGGTTACTGTCAGGCAAAAGACTTTGTCATTGACAACTGGCCACAAATCCAGTGACCAATCAACTTCTAGTTGCTACTCAGCCTTATCTGGACGTAATCCCTTGGCTCCTGTTCATCAGTAACCACTTCAATTATTGCTTGTTCAGACTGCTATTTATGTCGCTTGCTAGGGGTGTCAGCTTACTTGCTTTTCAAAACATGCAACAATTCTTTAAACAGTGGTTTTAAAACAACACTTCTCCATTCCAGTCCACTGTTTTAAAAAAAGCACAGAATGAAAAAGGCATGAAAACAGAAATTGTTAGAGGAACTCAGCAGGACTGGCAGCATCTCTGGAGAGAAAGCAGGGTTAATGTTTTGACCATTCTTCAGAACTGAATTTCTGAGGATCTGCCAGACCTGTTAGATTTCTCCAGCAATTGCTGCTTTAGTTTCAGACCTCCAGTATCTGCGGTTGTTTTGTTCAAATGAAGTGACATGCTCTTTACAAATTCCACAAAACAGATGCCTTCAGTGCTTTGAATCTGTATTGCAAAATAGCAGCTGAAAGCTAGACAAGTAAGATAAAAACAACTGAACATCTGCTTTGAGGAACTGAAAATGTAAGAGCGAAAGCGCACCGATATAGAACAAGGGCTTATCTGGTACAACTCTAACCTCAGCCACCTATTGGGAAACTGGTTGTATTAGGTATAATGCTGGTTCTCAGCTCTGCCTGATTTTAATCTCCACTAAAACCAGCACTCCATTCACTTTCTTTCAGTAAAATAAACAGAAATTGCTAGAAAAGCTCAGCAGGTCTGGCAACATCTGTGGCGAGAAATCAGAGTTCATGTTTTAAGTTCTTTCTGAGGAACTGGACCTGAAATGGTTCCAATGGAATAGAAAGCCACTTAAAATGCTAAAAAAGGGAAATAAGATAGATTATGAGAATAAACGAGCTAAGAATATAAAGACAGATAGTAAAAGTTTCTATAAATATATAAAATGAAATGTTGGCTAAGGTATAAACATTGGTTCTTTAGAGGATAAGAAGGGGGATTTACTAATGGGATATGAGGAAATTGCCAAGGCATTGAATAGGTGCTTTGTCTTGGCCTTCACAGTGGAGGAGGTGAAAAACATGCCACTAATTGACAAAGAGACGAAGGTAGGTCTCCCCAATGTAGAGAAGATCACATCAGAAGCAACTGATGCAGTAAACTAGGTTAGAAGAGAGGCAGGCGAACCTCTGTCTCACCTGGAAGGAGTGTTTCGTGCCCTAGATGGAAGTGAGGGGTGTGGTGTGTCGGTAGGTTTTGCATCACCTCCATCCAGGGACATCATCCCCTTCACCTCCATCCCAGGCCCCAAACAATCCTTTCAAGTGAGTCAGAGGTTCACCTGTCTCTCTTCCAACCTAGTTTACTGTATCCGATGCTCCCGATGTGGTCTTCTGTACATCGGGGAGACCGAACGTAAACTTGGGGAATGGCTCACTGAGCATCGCAGCTAGGCCTGCATAGTCAACTGCCCATTTTAATTCTCCTTCCCACTCCCTTTCCGACATGACCATCTTTGGCCTCCTTCATTGCCACCACACTGCAAGTTGGAGGAACAACACCTCACCTTCTACCTGGGCAGCCTACAGCCTGGAGGACTCAACATTGACATCTCCAATTTCAAATGATTTCCTTTCCCTAACCATTCCCTGACTCCATTTCCAGCCACTCCCCTTCCCTTTTACTCCTCCCTGCCACCAACCAGATTCATTCTTCCCATTGACCAACCAGGTCGTACCCTCTACCTGTCTTCACCTATCCCCACTTTACCACCCTGCCCCCACCACTCCCTTTATCTGCAGCTCCCCTCGACATTCCCCCCTCCCCCAGTCCTGAAGAAGGGTCACACCCAGAATGTCAACTTCTCCACCTCCTGATCTGCCTGGCTTCCTGTGTTCTTCCAGACTCCTGCCTGACTACTTGGGATTCCAATATCTGTAGGTTTTTTTTCTCTCTAATACACTTTTGCTGACCACTTTGAAAAATTGTTGTGAAAGTTCTCCACTGTTTGTCAACTGTTCTACCATAAAGTCTTAGCTTCCAGTCTACCTTAGCCCACTCCTCCCTCACCCTTTTGTAGTGTCCCTTATTTAAGCACAGGACCCTGGTATTGGATTTTATCTTCAACATTTGGTCATTTGGAAGCAATGCTAAAATAGGTTATATTACTTGTGCCCAATGTTAGTTGTCTAGAAAAGATGAATGAAAATCATTTTGTCCTCACCAACTGACACTTTACCTCCTGGGGTTACCAGTGACATACGGATGTGCAACTAGATTGCAATTAGATGCACAATTTTACCCTTGAATTTGACTAAAACTCATTGCAATGAATGAATTTCCACATCGTTCTTCAGTGAGTATGTTACAATATGTAATAATTACAACATTTAAAAATGTTTAAAAGGCATCTGGGTGGGTACATGAATAGGAAGAGTTTGGAGGGATATGGGTCAAATGCTGGAAAATGGGGCTAGATTAGTATAGGATATCCGGTCAGCATGGATGAGTTGGACTGAAGGGTCTGTTTTTGTGCTATACATCTCTATGGCCTTGGAGGTTTATGGGCCAGGAGCAGGCAGGTAGGACTAGCCTAGTTTGGGATTATGGTTGGTATGGACTTGCCAAACCGATTGGATTGGATTTGATTTATTGTCACATGTATCTAAGTACAGTGAAAAGTGTTGTTTACGAGCACTACAGGCAGATCATAGTAAACAAGGACATACAGAGCATAGGGTGAAGGAAACCACGTTACATCATACAGGGCGTGCGCTAGGCAAGGTCAGCATTATTTGAAGTTAGAGAGGCCATTCATTAGTCTAATAATGGCTAGGAAGAAGCTGCTCCTGAACTTGCTGGTGCGTGTGTTTAGGATTCTATATCTTCTGCCTGATGGAGGAGGTTGTAAGAGATCATTACCAGGGTGTGATGGGTCTTTGATGAAGTTGGCAGCCATTCCGTGGCAACAAGCCATGTAAATAGAGTCCATGGATGGAAGGTTGGTTTCCGTGATGGTCTGGGCTATGTACACAACCTTTTGTAGTTTCTCACGGCTCTGGGCAGTGTAATTGCCATACCAGGCCGTTATGCACCTGGCCAGTATGCTCTCAGTGATGCATCTGTAGAAGCTGATGAGGGTCTTTATGGACATGTCAAGTTTCCTGAGCTGCCTGAGGGAGAAGAGGTGTTGTTGTGGCTTCTTGACCATTGCATCTACATGGGGAGTCCAGGACAGGTTGTCAATTATCGTCACTCCAAGGAACTTGATGCTGTCTACCCTCTCAGCTCCATTGATGTAGATGGGGTCTTGATCTCCTCCAGAAACAGGATCTGTTTCTGTACTGTAGGAGTCTATGACTCTATGTGAAGCACTCACAGAGATACATGCTCTGAATTTCTGTTCCAGGTATACGAAGCTCAAGAAACCTGAGCTCATGCAGTGCAGGAGGCCCATATCAATTCACTCCAGCTGTCTGAGTTAGGCTGGGAAGAAGAAAATATCAGACCAATAGCTGTTCTTGATCAAATACAGTTATGCTATACCAGGCAGTTATTAGGCTTCCGCCAGAACTAAAAACATATAAAGTCATAATTTGTTGAAGTGAACAGGGAGGTTTGTATTCCAAAACTGAGCACTCTGTAAAAGCTCAAACAAATCCGAACAAGCCATGGGTATTGGCTGACTACAGACCAGTGTCACATGACTCACCTCTTAAAGGGATATTGCCCCAAATTAAGACATACCAACTACAGTACATAACATTGTTCAAATATCAAATGGGTCGTGAGACATATCAATAATCAACAAGAAGAAAAACATATCATACCATAAGACCAAGAAGACATAGGAGCAGATGTAGGCCATTCAGCCCATCGAGTTTGCTCTGTCATTAAATGGCATTGTGGGTAATCGGACAATCTTCAACTCCATTTTCCTGCCTTTTCCCCAAAACCCTTGGATTCCTGATGACAACACCACATCAACTTGCATTAAAATAGCAACTTTAATCTAGTAAAAGTGCTCTTTGGGAGGTTTTTCAAACAAATTTCGATAAATTGCACCACCTGAGAAGTGAGCAGGAGAAGTGGTCGAAGAGGTGGATAACGAAGAGTGACTGAATGGAAAAGAGCTTGAGAGGCAGGCGAGATTTAGCAAGAGAGTCCCAGATTTAAGGGCGAAGATAGCTGTTGGCGTGAGTGTCATTGGTGGAGCAATGTGGGAATGGACGGTGTGGAAAGGATGTTTCTCCTTGTGGGAGGATCTTGAACGAGCGGTCAATGTGTAAGACAAGGAGTCACCCAGTTAAGACAGTGATCAGGAGAAGGATTATGGGAAGGCAATAGCCTAATGGTATTATCACTAGACTATTGATCCAGAGATCCAGGTAATGTTCTGGAGACCTGGGTTCGTACTTTACCATGGTAGATGGTAGAACTTGAATTCAATAAAAATTGAGTCACAGAGTCATAGAGATTACAGCACGGAAACAGACCCTTCGGTCCAACCCGTCCATGCTGACCAGATATCCCAACACAATCCAGTCCCACCTGCTAGCACCTGGTCCATTTCCCTCCAAACCTTTCCTAGTCATATACCCATACAAATGCCTTTTAAATGTTGCAATTGTACCAGCCTACACCACTTCCTCTGGCAGCTCATTCCATACACGTACCACCTTCTGCGTGAAAACGTTGCCCCTTAGGTCTCTTTTATATCTTTCCCCTCTCACCCTAAACCTATGCCCTCTAGTTCTGGACTTCCCCACCCCAGGGAAAAGATTTTGCCTATTTATCCTATCCATGCCCCTCATAATTTTTTAAACATCTATAAGATCATCCCTCAGCCCCTGCCGCTCCAGGGAAAACAGCCCCAGCCCGTTCAGTCTCTTCCTATTGCTCAAATCCTCCAACCCTTGCAAATCCTTGTAAATCTTTTCTAAACTCTTTCAAGTTTCACAATATCTTTCCGATAGGAAGAAGACCAGAATTGCATGAAATATTCCAACAGTGGCCTAACCAATGTCCTGTACAGCCGCAACATGACCTCCCAACTCCTGTACTCAATACTCTGACCAATACAGGAAAGCATACCAAACGCCTTCTTCACTATCCTATCTACCTGTGACTCCACTTTCAAGGAGCTATGAACCTGCACTCCAAGGTCTCTTTGTTCAGCAACACTCCCCAGGGCCCATCACCCTCTGTCTTCTACCTTTGAGCCAGTTCTGTATCCAAATGGCTAGTACTCCCTGTATTCCATGAGATCTAACCTTGCTAACCAGTCTCCCATGTGGAACCTTGTTGAACGCCTTACTGACGTCCATATAGATCACATCTACTGCTCTGCCCTCATCAATCGTCTTTGTTACTTCTTCAAAAAACTCAAATCAAGTTTGTGAGACATGATTTCCCATGCACAAAGCCATGTTGACTATGTATATCCTGTCCCTCAGGATTCCCTCCAACAACTTGCCCACCACTGACTCCAGGCTCACTGGTCTATAGTTCCCTGGTTTGTCCTTACTACCCTTCTTAAACAGTGGCACCACAGTTGCCAACCTCCAGTCTTCCGGCACCTCACCTGTGACTATTGATGATTCAAATATCTCAGGAAGAGGCCAGCAATCACTTCCCCAGCTTCCCACAGAGTTCTAGGGTACACCTGATCAGGTCCTGGGGATGTATCCACCTTTATACGTTTCAAGACATCCAGCACTTCCTCCCCTGTAATATGGACATTTTGCACGGTGTCACCATCTATTTTGCTACTTTCTATATCTTCCATATCCTTTTCACCAGTAAATACTGATGCAAAATATTCATTTAGTATCTCCCCCCCATTTTCTGTGGTTCCACACAAAGGCCGCCTTGCTAATCTTTTAGGGGTCCTATTCTCTCCCTAGTTACCCTTTTGGAATTAAGAGTTGAATGATGACCATGAAACCATTGGTTCACTGGGAAGGAAACTGCTATCCTTACCTGGTCAGACAAGTAGGAGGCTGGAAGAACACAGCAAGCCAGGCACCATCAGGAGGTAGAGAAGTCAACGTTTCAGGTAGAACCCTTCTTCAGGACTGGGCATGAGGGTGAGGGGAGCTGCAGATAAAGGGGTTTGGGAGAGGATTTTGGGTGAGGAGGGGGTGGAATGGTGAGGTGGGGATAGGTCAACACAGGTGGAGGGTACGACCTGATTGGTCAACGGGAGGAATGAATCTGGGTGGTAGCTGGAAGAAAGGGTTTGTTAGAGGAATGGAAGGGAGGGGAAGAGGCTGAAAAGGGAGTCAGGGGATGGGAACGGAGGCTATTTGAAATGATCAAACTCAATGTTGAATCCTCCAGGCTGTAGGCTGGCCTATACATGACTCCAGACCCACAGCAATGTGGTTAACTCTCAACTACCTTCTGGGCAATAAATGCTGGCCTAGCCAGCAACACTCACATCCTTCGAATGAGAAATACAATACTCTTTGAGCGTTGTGAGTCTTTGGAACCTCACCTCCTCCAAAAGCTGGCGGAAGCAGATGCCTGTTATATTTCGGAGGCAGTTTTGGCTGACGCTTACCAGCAACAGTGTATCCGTGTCTATTGGAAAGTGCCTGCACAGGTACACAGTTCGATACCCAACAGACCAAGATGTGGATGAAGTCATGTGCATAAGCTGCAGTGCAGAGAAAACATAGAAAGAGAGGTCATCCCAGAGGTGAGAGAGAGTGAAGGTCAGGTGAGTGATGGGGGGGATGGGGGGAGGGTGGGAGAAGGTGAAGGGCATAGTGAATGGAACGGGTTGACCAAGTAAGGTCTGACGGTTGGGGAAGACAGTGAGGACCAGGAGAGAAGGTTTCAAGGGAGTGGGGGATGGGTGTGGTCGAGGAAGAGACAGAGTTGGGAACCCCTCTCCCTCTCATCATCCCCACACCCCACCCCCACCCAACTATCTACAGGATTGCCTCCCATTTGAACCAAAACCCATTGCATGCGCAAATTTAAACCTTGAATACTACACATGTGCTGGTCTGATGAAGGGATGATGCCCGAAACTTTTCCAGTGCCACATGTTTTGACTCGTGTGCTGGTCTCAGCCTGTTTTTAAAGCCGTGGTTTTTAATCAGAAAGGGATGTTTGGCATGTCACGAGGAGTGGGCGTAATCAGATGTGCTACGATTGGTCTGAATGGGGGAGCAGACTCCCACATCGGTGGGTTAGAAACCTGAGTGGGAAGAGCACAAAGATCTCAGAGGGTTGAGAATTGATATAGGTCACAGAGATACTGCAGAACTGTCACCCTGCACTAAATCACAACCAACACGACATTACGGTCTGGAGTGAGGGGAGGAAAATGTTTTTTTTAACAAAAAGCACAAATTTCAGATTGTACAATAGACCAATGTTATGATATCGACCTGTGCAGAACAGTGAATGGAGAAAAAGACAATCAGACCTCTGGGCTATTTATGAGCAGCTAGCTAAGGTTGTTGAGTACATGAAATGCTAATCAGTTAGCCAACCCCATAAACTGGGTTCAGCTCCAAATGGCCACCTGAAGGATTCCAGCCTTGCCTGATCTCTGCTCTCTAAAGAAAAATTATGCTCCCTCAATGGCATGCAGGAGCAGAAAAAAAATCTACCTCAAGATTACACTTGCTTCACGTTTTCTCTCTCCAATGGGGTCTGCTGGAGAGTGCAGGTCTAAAGAATCTTAATCATAATGGCCCCCATGATTAAACTGCTTACAGACATTTACTTTCTGACTATATAGGCAGGCTGTCAGTAGGAGATTCATACACTCGAAACAGGCACTTTGAGGAATGGACCATAGTACAAACAGAGAAAAAAACTCAGTGCAGTGGGAAAGAACAACTTGCATCTATCTAGCTCTCATTCCCAATTTAAAGGTGTCCCTAAACACTTCAGTGCTCTGTTTTTCAAATGAAATTATGAGAGTACTAAAGTAAAACTAGCAGCCAATTTGTGCGCAGTATGCTCTCAAAAACAGAAATTACTTAACAGCCAAGATAATCTGTTGTTTTTTTTTAAAGACATTGGTTGGAACACTGGGGAGCAAACCTCTGCCCTTCTTCAAAGAGTGATAAGGGCTCTTTAAGGTCCATCAGCGCTCCAATGGTCTGCTTCTGAGATATATGTCCACTCTGAAGAGTTTTAACCTGCCTCTAAACACACCACACCTGACCCACACTTGATGTTGATGCTGTACACATTTGAAATGAAAAGCATTGCATTCCCCAGTGCTATCCATCCTTCACTTGATCAGCACAATGTTTGCAATGGGGGAGTTTTTGATTTTCTGTGATTATGTATGATCTCTCCTGATTGATGATGGTCGAAGAAAAGAGGTTTGGAATGCACGATTCCATGTGCTGCAATTAAGGTCCATTCTATTTTTAAAATCCAGAGAAACATCTAGCACTGTGCAGTGGAAAGCTGAAGCAGTGTTGCACAGAGAATGAAAAGGAGTGAAATTAGTCATTTTATGGAGATGAGATTTCAGTAATTAGCACTGGAAAAAGTCAATCAGGGATGAATTTATGTATTCCGATTAATCACTGCTGTGACATCAACACATAAATATTGAAGACTGACTGGAAGGGCAGAAATGATTGGACATTACCATCAAGTACCTTAATCATGTGTCACACACATACAAGGACAAGTCAAGGCTTCCTATAATTGAAATACCGACTGTAAAATTGATTTAATAAAATGCACCCGGTTACATAATATCTCAGCTTATGGAGTATTCATTTTTTCTCTTCCAAAACAACATTAACCCTTGCACGGTCACCCTACATTCTACTACTGTTGCTGCTCCATGGTTTCACGCCTGACAAAGCAAAACTTCATCAGTCATAAACAGTCTTGCAGTTCTATAGCAGACATGGACAAAAGGAAAGGAAATTGCTCGCTCTCGACAGGCACAAGCTAGTCTAAGGCATAATGCAACATGATGACGAGTTCAGGATCAGTGGCATTTGAAAGCTCAGCATATAGGTTAGTTATTGAAGCAGCAGAGATTGTTTTCTGTAGAAACAGGGAAAGTTAGGAGAAGGTTTCGCGCAGATGGTAAAGAATTCCCAGCAGTTTCAATGGAGATGTCAGCAAAACTAAACAGCCTCTACTTGGCAGCAAGGTCCAGAACAGACTCTGGGCTGAGAATAGTGTTCGAGGAAGATGGCCAACTAGAATTAATGATAGGGTGCTGGAGAGTGTTGCTGAATAGAGACCTTGGGGTGCAAGTGTATTGTTCCTTGAAAGTGGAGTCGCAGGTAGACAGAGTGGTGAAGGTCGCATTGGCACATTTACCTCATTGATCAGTGCATTGAGTACAGGAGTTGGAGGTCATGTTGCAATGTATACAACATTGATTAGTCACTTTTAGAATATTGTATATAATTCTAGTTGCCTGTGACACAAAGGACCTGCTGCGCTTTTCCAGCAACACATTTCCATCTCTGATCTCCAGCATCTGCAGACCTCACTTTCTCCTACAGGAGTTGGAGGTCATGTTGCAATGTATACGACATTGATTACGTCACTTTTAGAATATTGTATATAATTCTAGTTGCCTGTGACACAAAGATGTTGTTAAACTAGTAAGGGTCCAGAAACCATTTATAAGGACCTTGCCAGGACTAGAGGATTTGAGCTACAAGGAGAGGCTGGATAGTCTGGAGATACTTTTCCCTGGAGTTACTTTTCCCTGGAGTGTCTGAGGCTGAGGGGTGACCCTATGGAGGTTTATAAAATCATGAAGGACATGGATAGGGTGAATAGCCGAGGTGCTTTGCCAAGGATAGGAGAGTCCAGAACTAGAGGACACAGGTTTAAGGTGAGAGGGGAAAGATTTAAAAGGGACCTGAGGGGCAATGTTTTCACGTAGAGGGTGGTGCGTGTATGGAATGAGCTGCCAGAGGAAATGGTAGAAGTGAGTACAATTACAACATTTAAAAGGCATTTGAACAGGTACATTGACGGGAAAGATTTGGAGGGATATGGACCAAATGCTGAAAAAATGGAATTCGTTCAGTTTAGAAATTCTTGTCGGCATGGAAAAGTTGGACCAAAGGATTGGTTTTCCATGCTGTTACAGTTCTATGATTCTGTGATATACAAACAGACGTACATAATAGGTGCTGAAGGACCATTCAAACCTGTTCTGCCATTCACTAAGATCTTGGCAGATTTATTTTGAATTCCATACTCCATCAATCCCCAATAACCTCTACCTAATAAGAATTCATCTAATTCTGCTGTAAAAATATTTAATGATCCTGCCTTCAACGCTTGCTGAGGCAGAGTGTTCCAAAATTACTCAAGAAGAGAAAGATGTTTTATTTCTGTTTTAAAAAGGTAACTCTTAATTTTTGAACACTGCCTTCTAGTTCTGGACTTGCCACCAGAGGAAATATCTTTTTTGCACTGAACTATTCAGGATTTTATACGCTTCAAAGAACTTTTCAGGCTTCTAAATAAATACAGGTTTTGCCTATCCAGCCATTCCTCAGAAAGCAACCCACTCCTTCCAGGTATCAAATCTAAAAAGCTTCCTCTGAAACATCAATGCAATTACATCCTTAACTCTCCCACAGGACTGGCATGGAAAAGACGACAATAATATTTGCTCAAATTGACTAACTGGTGTGTGGAATAATAGATCATTGGACTGGAATATTGCTGACTTTTTTTTTAAGGCAGTGCCTTTCAAAATGTAGCACATGGCTGGCTGAGTGGCCTCCCTCTGATCTACAATGCTCTTCAGCTGGATTTTATGAGGTTCTATACTCCCCCCGATGAAACTAAAAGATTATTCAGGCCAAGAACCCACTCACCAAATGAGCACAGGGCTGCCTGATGGTCATTTAAGCTGCTTGATGTGTTAGCTGCCCAAGACCGATGTTTCCATCTGGGAAGGAAGTCCTTCCTTAGAGACAAGCAGCTCCATAGTCCCAGGTTCAAGTGGTGATCACTGCTGGGATTACTCTTTGAACGTGAAGGCATTTTAGAGTCTGGACTTGAAGGTGAGTCAGGCCTGACTGGCAAACGCCCAGGGAGAGGGTCAAGGGGCTTGGCTCAAGAGGTCAGGAGTTTGGGAGGTGAAAGAGGTTAAGGATTGGAGACATAATCTGTCCTGATGGACATGGGAACCCCACAAGTGAGGTCCCACCCACTATAGCCCAACCCAGCTCGGTGCAATATAAACTGTCAAAACGTCACAGAAGTCTACAGTCCTGAAAAAGACCCTTCAGCCCATCACGTCTGCACCAGTCAAAAACAACCACTAAACTGTCAAGGCTACTCGCCTGCATTGGGCCTCCCCTACAGTGGGTAAAATATCCCACAGTGGGCAGTGGTGGAATGAGACCACTAATTGACTACTTGATAGGCTTCAGCACAGACTCGAACCCCCACCTTCAGCGCGGACTCGAACCCCCAGTTTCAGCGCGGACTCGAACCCCCAGCCTCAGCATGGACTCAAACCTCAGACTCAGTGTGGACTCGAACCCCAGCCTCACCGTGGACTCGAAACCTTGGCCTCAGTGTGGACTCGAAACCTTGGCCTCAGTGTGTACTTGAACCTCCAGCCTCAGCGTGGACTCGAAATCTCGGCCTCAGTGTGGACTCGAACCCCCAGCTTCAGCATGGACTCGAACCCCCAGCCTCAACGTGGACTTGAAGCCTCGGCCTTAGTGTGAACTTGAACCCCCGGGCCTCAGTGTGGACTCAGACCCCTGGCCTCAGCATGGACTCGGACCCCCGGCCTCAGTGCAGACTTGAACCCCCAGCCTCAGCGTGGACCCAAACCCCCGGCCCCAGCATGGACTCAAACCCCCGGCCTCAGCGTGGACTCGGACCCCCTGGCCTCAGCGTGGACTCGGACCGTCCAGCCTCAGCGTGGCCTCGGACCCCCGGCCTCAGCGTGGACACGGACCCTCAGCCTCACCATGGACTCGGATCCCCCGACCTCAGCGTGGATACGGAC
Organism: Chiloscyllium plagiosum; assembly: GCF_004010195.1. Lineage (NCBI taxonomy): Eukaryota > Metazoa > Chordata > Chondrichthyes > Orectolobiformes > Hemiscylliidae > Chiloscyllium > Chiloscyllium plagiosum. Next base: position 97,822,233 of record NC_057716.1, read on the forward strand.
CCCTCAGCCTCAGCATGGACTTGGAATCCCCAGCCTCAGCATGGACTCGGACCCCCTGGCCTCAGCATGGACTCGGACCCCTCAGCCTCAGCATGGACTCCGACCCCCTGGCCTCAGTGTGGATTCGGATCCCCCAGCCTCAGCATGGACTCGGACCCCCTGGCCTCAGCGTGGACTCGGACCCTCCGACCTCAACGTGGACACGCACCCTCAGCCTCAGCATGGACTCGGATCCCCCGACCTCAGAGTGGACCCGGACCCCTCAGCCTCAGCATGGACTCGGATCCCCCAGCCTCAGCATGGACTCGGACCCTCCGGCCTCAGCGTGGACTCGGACCCCTCAGCCTCAGCGTGCACTCAGACCCTCCGGCCTCAGCGTGGACTCGGACCCCTCTGCCTCAGCATGGACTCAGAACCCCGGCCTCAGATTGGACCCAAACCCCTGGCCTCGAGATGAAGCCTGGTGCGATCTGGATTGAAAGGGTTGTTATTCTGAACTCTTATTTCTTTATTTTTCTAATTTATTGCTGGACTTCTTATTTCTTTATTTTTCTAACTTCTTTTCTCTAAGAATTTGTACTTAAGAATCTGTACCCAGGTACTTTGATACCTAAGTTGGCACTGTAAGTGGCGACTTGTAGACTTTTCACTGTACTCACGCTTGTATGTGACAATAAAGCTAATTCAATTCAATTCAGTTCTGCATCAGAAGCATGATGTGCCTTAGGCCCAGCTCATCAGAAGCAGGCTAAAGACAACTGCTAAGTCAAAGTTCCATCTTGCCTTGTGGGGCAACATCAGTGAAAAGACGTTCTCTTGTCAACAGATAATCGGTTTTATTTTCTGCTCTCAAACAAATATTTGCTAAATGAAGAGATTTAATACAGTAGGTATAATAGGGGAATTGACAAAGCAAATGTAGAGAGATGTTTCCCCTCATGGAGCAATGTAGAACAAGAGGTTACAGGTTTAAGGTAAGGGAGAGATCTAAAACAGGAATTACTTCTCTCAAAAGGGTCATGAATTGGTGGAATTTCTACTCCAGAGTATGGTGCATGCAGGGACATCAAGTAAACTTAATGAAGAGCTAAAATATATTTTTATTTAGGAACAGGTTAAGGATTATGGGGAGCAGGCAGGAAATTAGAGCTAATGCTGAGATAAGATCAGCCATGATCATATTAAATGGTAGGGCTGACTCAAGGGGTTGATTTACCTATTCCTGGCCAGGCCTCATTCATGATGAAGGGCTTTTGCCCGAAACGTCGATTTTCCTGCTCCTCGGATGCTGCTTGACTTCCTGTGCTTTTCCAGCACCACTCTAATCTTGACTCTAATCTCCAGCATCTGCAGTATCCACTTCCGCTTACCTACTCCTGCCTCTAGTCCTCATTTTCTTTTCACATTTTCCATCCAATGTTACACAGAGTTTGATGGGAAAAGCACAAAATGGTAACAGAAGAAAGACACTTCGTGTTCAATCACCCAGCTTTGTGTCAAATACAAATGGACAGCAACAGTTCAAGAAGGCAGCTCACCACCACCTTCTCAAGGGCCACTAGTGATGGGCAATAAATACTGGCCCAGCCAGCGAGGCCTACAATCCCTGAATGATATTTTTTTGAAAAGCACTGGCTGAGACGTCCAATTAATCCCCCCTGCACTGAGTTAGGGCATTTCTCCCGATGTAGAAAGATCAAACCTAACTGAGGAGGACTTGACGATGACAGCCAGAGGTAGCCAACCTTCATTAGCAATTAAAAAGGCTATGTCAAAATATTTATTTGATTTGTAAAGGACATGTGAGGAGGTGGTTCCTGCTCCCAATGGTTGGCTTATTACACTGACTGCGTCAATCATTGATGGGTGAACTTGAAAGCCAACAATGACTCTTTAAGATACATACATTCAGCAAGTAGTTAATAACTCACACAAACAGTTTGCCAAGCAAGTGTTGTGTATGCCAGCAACATCAATAATACTGCTTATAGTTACTTTCCCATTGGTACAATCCCAGCTGATACTATTACTGGACAAGTCAGATCTTGGAGCTAAATCTGGCTTGACATTTTTTTAAAAATTCACTCATGGGATGTGGACATCGCTGGCTGGGCCAGCATTTATTACAGGTCCCTTGTTGCCCTTGAGAAAGTAATGGAGAGCTGCCTTCTTGAACCGCTGCAATCCAATGTGCTGTAGGTAGACCCACAATGTTCTGAGGGAGGGAATTCCAGGATTTTGGCCCAGCGACAGTGAAGGAACAGGGATATATTTCCAAGTCAGGATGGTGATGAAGGGGAACCTGCAGGTGGTGGTGTTCCCATGTAATGTTGTGGCCATCACGGAACTGTGGATAGAAGAGGGACAGGAATGGTTGTTGGAGGTTCCTGGTTACAGATGCTTCAGTAAGATTAGGGGGGAGTGGTAAAAAAGGAGGGGGGGTGGCATTGCTAATTAGAAATGGTATAACGGCTGCAGAAAGGCAGTTCGAGGGGGATCTGCCTTTGGAGGTAGTATGGCTTAAAGTCAGAAATAGGAAAGGAGCAGTCACCTTGTTGGGTGTTTACTATAGGCCCCCCAATAGCAGCAGAGATGTGGAGAAACAGATTGGGAAACAGACTTTGGAAAGGTGCAGAAGCCACAGGGTAGTCGTCATGGGCGATTTCAACTTCCCAAATATTGATTGCAAGCTCTTCAGGTCAAGTAGATTGGATGGGGCGGTGTTTGTGCAGTGTGTCCAGGAAGCTTTTCTAGCTCAGTATGTAGATTGTCTGAGCAGAGGGGAGGCCATATTGGATTTGGTACTTGGTAATGAATCGGGACAAGTAATGGGCTTGTTAGCAGGTGAACATTTTGGTGATGGTGACCACAATTATGTGACTTTCACCTTGGTTATGGAGAGAGATAGGAGCGTGCAACAGGGTAGGTTTTACAATTGGGGAAGGGTAAATACGATGCT
>NC_057716.1:97827511-97847706 GCF_004010195.1 Chiloscyllium plagiosum
TCAGAGACTTTTTCCCCGGGTACAACAGAGTGTTACAAGGGGACATAAATTTAAGGTGAAGGGTGGAAGGTATAGGGGGGATGTCAGGGGTAGGTTCTTTACCCAGAGTGGTGGGGGTATGGAGTGCGCTGCCTGTGGGAGTGGCAGAGTCAGAATCATTGGTGACCTTTAAGCGGCAATTGGATAGGTACATGGATGGGTGCTTAAGCTAGGACAAATGTTCGGCACAACATCGTGGACTGAAGGGCCTGTTCTGTGCTGTATTGTTCTATGTTCTATGTTCTAATGGCTGCCCTTGTCCTTCTAGATGAAAGTAATTGTGGTTTGGAAGGTGCTGTCTAAGGAACCTTGATGAATTTCTACACTGCATCTTATAGAGAGTACACACTGATGCTATTGAGCATTAGTAGTGGAAGGAGTGGATGTTTGTAGACATGATGCCAATCAAATGGCTGCTTTGTCCTGAATGGTGTCAATTAGCAAGTTTAGATCACATGGAATAGGGGTACAATTAGCCATTTGGACAAAGAACTGGCTCGAAGGTAGAAGACAGTGGGTGGTGGTGGAGGGTTGTTTTTCAGACTGGAGGCCTGTGACCAGTGGAGTGCCACAAGGATCGGTGCTGGGTCCACTGCTTTTGGTCATTTATATAAATGATTCAGATGTGATTATACGAGGTATAGTTAGTAAGTTTGCAGATGAGCTGAAAATGTGTTGCTGGAAAAGCGCAGCAGGTCAGGCAACATCCAAGGAACAGGAGAATCTATGTTTCGGGCATAAGCCCTTCTTCAGGAATGAGGAAAATGTGTCTAAGATAAAAGGTAGGGAGGAGGAACTTGGGGGAGGGGCGTTGGACTCAGCACCGCCTTCCTAACCTGCAATCTTCTTCCTGACCTCTCCGCCCCCACCCCACTCCGGCCTATCACCCTCACCTTGACCTCCTTCCACCTATTGCACTTCCAACGCCCCTCCTCCCTACTTTTATCTTAGCCTGCTGGACACACTTTCCTCATTCCTAAAGAAGGGCTTATGCCCGAAATGTCGATTCTCCTGTTCCTTGGATGCTGCCTGACCTGCTGCGCTTTTCCAGCAACACATTTTCAGCTCTGATCTCCCACATCTGCAGTCCTCACTTTCTCCTCGAAGTTTGCAGATGACACCAAAATTGGAGGTGTAGTGGACAGCGAAGAAGGTATCCTCAGAATACAATGGGATCTTGATCAGATGGCCCAATGGGCTGAGGAATGACAGATGGTGTTTAATTTAGATAAGTGTGAGGTGCTGCATTTTAGAAAGGCAAAGCAGGGCAGGACTTATACACTTAATGGTAAGGTCCTAGGGAGTGTTGCTGAACAAAGAGACCTTGGAGTGCAGGTTCATAGTTCTTTGAAAGTAGAGTCTCAGATAGATAGGATAGTGAAGAAGGCATTTTGGTATGCTTTCCTTTATTGGTCAGAGTATTGAGTATAGGAGTTGGGAGGTCATGTTGCAGCTGCACAGGACATTGGTTAGGCCACTTTTGGAATATTGCATGCAATTCTGATCTCCCTCCTATCGGATGAACGTTGTGAAACTTGAAAGGGTTCAGAAAAGATTTGCAAGGATGTTTCGAGGGTTGGAAGGTTTGAGCTATAGGGAAATGCTGAATAGACTGGGGTTGTTTTCCCTGGAGCATCTGAAGCTAAGGGGTGACCTTATTGAGGTTTATAAAATCATGAGGGACATGGGTAGGTAAATAGACAAAGTATTTTCCCTGGGTTGTTGGATTACAGAACGAGAGGGCATAAGTTTAGGGCAAGAGGGGAAAGATTTAAAACAGACCTAAGGGGCCAATTTTTCAGAGGGTGGTATGTGTATGGATGAGTTGACAGAGAAAGTGGTGGAGGGTGGTACATTTATAACACTTGAAAGGCACCTGGTTGGGTATACGAATAGGAAGAGTTGAGAGGGATATGGGGCAAGTGCTGGCAAATGGGACTAGATTAGGTTGGGATATCTGGTTGGCATGGACAAGTTGGACCAAAGGCCCTGTTTCCATGCTGTACATCTCAAGAACTTCTTGAGCATTACTGGAAATACACTCAAGCAGGCAAGTAGGGAATATTCCATCGCACTCTTTACTCATGCATTGTAGATAGTGGACACATTTGGGGATTCAAGGGGTGAGTTATGATATTGTTGGTTATAATCAGATCGTCATTCACTGAGACAGAAGCACACAATGATGCAGATATTGTTTTAATAATAAAACAGATATTTATTAAGCAAAAGGAATGAAGTTAATTAGGTTAGTTCATTCTATTTCAATAACACAAATTCAAAGATTTTTAAGCACACAGTAAAAGTATAATCCCATCAATCTCAAAACCACTCCTTTACAACTTTAAAGCCTCCCTGTACTGTTCCCAAAAGGAACTCTTTTACAGTACTCACACCAGAATCATTTTCTCTAAAACTTCAATAGATTTAAGGTAACTATGACTCTAACTCTATTCCAGGAGCTATCAGACCATCTAGTCTAATCTATCATATACCAGAGTTCAAATAATCTCAGCTTCAAGTCTCCTTTGGGGTTATGTTCCAAGTCTTCTAGTTTTGTAATATAAGTAATTCCTGACTCCAAGGTAATCTCGTTGACTATAATCTCCATTTGTCAGGAGCACTGTTTTCTTTATACATTACTGTTCAAGGATTAGGTAGATTTTAAGACAATTGAGTGTGATTATGTGATCACGATGAGGCTGGTTTTTAATTTAATGCAAATTTCATCAATTGTCATGGTGGGAATTTGAATTCATGCCTTCAGAAAATTAACTCTCGGACCCTGGATTACGAGACTAATGATATCACCACTGCATCACCACCACTTCCTTTCAAATATCAATGATTCTTAATACCCCCTGAAAATGAGAGAGAGATTCTGGACACCCACATCCCATGAAAGACGAAAGGTGAAAAAAAAAACTCTGCTCCATCATTTGACAACAATTTTTCATAAAAATCACTGAAATGTAAAATAATGTTAGAGACCATGGCAGGGTGGGAAAGTGCTGAGAGATGGTTTCCCCATCACTGGAGAGATTAGACCTCAGGGCTTACAGTCTCAACACAAAGAGTTCCAGAACTTAATTTGTGGGCAGAGAGTACTTAGCAGAGTTGGTGTGCGCCTCAGGCACCGCCCTTGTTAACAGTGTGCTGGTCGGCAGAAAGATATCAGATGGACATCACCGTTTGGCGATGAGAAGTATCTGGACTCCAAGATGTGCACCTCTGGAATGCACTACCTCAGAGGGCTGCTGATGCTCTGATGTCGAATATATTCAATGGAGATTGAAAGATTTTTGGGCAGAGGAAGACAGGGCTGGAAACCAGGGTTAACACAGGAGAGCAGCCACGGTCATATTGAACAATGAAGTAGGTTGGAGTAAGGACCACTTCATTCCTGTTGCTACTTGTGTCTCATCACAGTGTAATTACAGATGTTATGCCACAGTTTGAGTACTTTTTAATGTTATTTGAAAAGGAACAATGTGCAGGGTTACTCAGGGAATGGAGATAGAATAGCATTGAGTGAAGTGGTCATCGGGAAAGTCGATGCAGTTACAATGGACTGAACAGCCTCCTGTTACACTGTAACAAGTCTGTAATACTCTTGAGTAACAGAGTGATTTCCACATAAGATGTAAACAATCCTCCCGTCAGGAAAAACACATTTCCTTTTCAATTCAAGCAGAATGGTTTGATGTTTTTGCCACAGGCAACCTGTCAAACCAAACAAGGAATTACGCATTCAAGGAAGTTTTCCAGCCCCTCCTTTCTACACTGGAGAGATCATAGAGTCAGAGAGACATAGAGATGGACAGCATGAAAACAGACACTCCAGTCCAACCCGTCCATGCCAACCAGATACCCCAACCCAATCTAGTCCCACCTGCCAGCACCCGGCCCATATCCCTCCAAACCCTTCCTATTCATATACCCATCCAAATGCCTTTTAAATGTTGCAATTGTACCAGCCTCCACCACTTCCTCTGGCAGCTCATTCTATACATGTACCAACCTCTGCATGAAAAAGTTGCCCCTTAGCTCTCTTTTATACCTTTCCCCTCTCACCCTAAACCTATGCCCTCTAGTTCTGGACTCCCCTACCCCTGGGAAAAAACTTTGTCTCTTTATCCTGTCCATGCCCTTCATAATTTTGTAAACCTCTATAAATTCACCCCTCAGCCTCCGACGCTCCAGCCTGTTCAGCCTCTCCCTATAGCTCAAACATTCCAACCCTGGCAACATCCTTGTAAATCTTTTCTGAACCCTTTCAAATTTCACGACACGTTTCCAATAGGAAGGAGACCAGAATTGCACGCAACACTCCAACAGTGTCATAACCAATGTCCTGTACAGCCGCAACATGACCTCCCAACTCCTGTACTTTGTTCAGCAGCTCACTGAAAGCAGACCACCGTACTTATTAACATTTTCCTGACAGAGATGTATAGCACAGGAACAGACCCTTCGGTCCATACCAACCAGATATCCTAACCTAATCTGGTCTCACTTGCCAGCACCTGGCCCATTTTCCTCTAAACCCTTCCTATTCATATATACTGCAAGTGCTGGTATGACGCGGGGCTCAATGATGTTGCCATTCCTAGAAGATTGCTTTCTGTGTGGTCACATGAAGTTTCACATTGTCAGCTGGCATTGTAGATTCTCTACTTCACAGGATATCCTGATGCACATGGATACATTTTTAATTCTATAACTTTATTGAATTCATGTTTCACACTATACCATGGATGCGATTTGAACTCATATCCTCATGAAGCTGGGGGCCTGGTTAACCAGTTCAGTGACATTACCACCATCACCTTTCGCATATGATTGACACTTAATGCCCTCTGAAATGAGAGAGAAATGCTGAATTTACCAGTGACACCCAAACCCATAAAAGACTAATTCAAACCAATTGCATTTCTTGGAAGGTTGCTGTCCTTATCTCATGTCACTGGATATAGCTGGAATGCTTTGTCGCAAGACATTTAGGTATGAATTTCTCTATGCTAGGAAAGCTTCCACCTATCCTGACAAAGCACTTACTGGTACTTTTGAAATTAAGTACGAAGTGTCTCATAATCAAAAAAAAAGAAATGAAATCTCTTCAAGGCAATTAAATGAATAATCTCGTGGGATAATCATTTCTTATGGTCAGTCCCAATATGGAAAGATTTTCCAATAATGTAGCTGTGTAATCAATCTCGTACCCAAGCAGTAACAGCCCTTTGCTATCTGTGCATGACTTCCTTCAGTAGTACTCATTAATCATACTGTAGATCTGACTGATAGTCCTTGGTATTACTGAGAAACTGTAGTGGGAATGATCCTGATGAGGTTGAGGCTGCTATCTCAGATTGCTATAGCAAGCTCAATGGCTGATTTACTGAGTCCTTTCTTCACACCACAACCACTTCTTTACTTACTCATAAGTAACAAGATCTTTGCTTTGTAATTGTACATATCTTCCTGCAGCCAATTACATCACTCACATTGTCCCAGCACAATGAACAACAAGTTCTGGAAGAGGAAGTCTCTAATTGATCATGAAGCAATACTCATCAAGATAGGCTGAAAATCTAAAGCTAGATAGAAATAGACTGACATGGTCATTGTTGGAAACGGACTATTAATAAAAAAAGGAATTCATCTGGTGATTCCTCCATCAATGTATAGAGACTGGCAAATTCCTAAACTAAATCTAAATATTATAATTTCTGTTGAAATGCGATTCTGGCCATGGGTTACTAATGTTCATCATGTTTGTTTTTTTCGTTCATTCACAGGATGAGAATGCTGCTGGCCAGGACAGCATTTATTGCTCATTCCTAATTGCCCAGAGGGCAGTTAAGAGTCAACCACATTGCTGTGGGTCTGGATTCACATGCAGGCCAAAACAAGTAAGGATGGCAGTTTCATTCCTTAAAGGACATTAGTGAACCAGACGGGCTTTCCCCCACAATCACGGTTATCATTAGACTCTTAAATCCAGGATATTTGTTGAATTAGAATTCCACCATCTGCCGTGGTCAGATTCGAACCTGGGTTCCCAGAACATTAGGCAAAAGTGAGCACTGCAGATACTGGAGATTAGAGTCAAGACTGTGGTGCTGGAAAAGCACAGCAGGTCAGGTTGCATCCAAGGAGCAGGAGAATTGACATTTTGGACAAAAGCCCGTTTTCAGGCTTTTCTTATGAAGGGCTTTTGCCCGAAATGTCGATTCTCCTGCTCCTCAAATACTGTTTGATGTGCTGTGCTTTTCCAGCACCACACATTTGATTTCCCAGAACATTACCTGGGTCTCTGGATTAACAGTCCACTCAGCCATTGTGTTCCCCTTGTAAGCAAGTGCATATCAAAGGCAAGGGAAAAAAGAGCAAGGGGGAAATTCAGTACCAGCAACGTGTACAAATCTCAATCCTCTGAGATAATCTGCCATTTGCAGCAGAAGCTTCCAGGGACAGACTGACTTTAGCAGCTGTCTGCATACCCTTTGGAACTTTACATGCGCCCCAGAGAATGGACATGGTCGACTTTACCTTGAACACAAACAACAATCAGTTAAATGTAAATCTATTCCTCAAGGGAATGCTGAGGGATTCACCATGCTCTAGTTTTGTTTCTTTCCATGTGCCTTTCTTCCAGCATGCAAACTCCTCTGGGAACCTTGTGTCATGAAAATCTAGGTAGAAGGAATGAGCTGCAATGCAAGTTGGGAGTGGGATTTGCCAGAATCCAAAATTGAAGTCATGTGAAATCCACTGTGGGCTGGTAAGACGAAACTGGCTCAGTCGCAGAAGACAGAGTAACAGCAGATGGGCGTTTTTCAGCCTGTGACCAGTTGTATTCCACATGGACCCCTGTTGTTTGTAACATATATAAATAAGTGATTTGAAGGAGAATGTAGGTGACCTGATTCATTCGTTTGTGGACGACGCAAAGATTGGGGGAGCTGCGGAGATTGAGAAAGATTGCCAGAGGCTACAGCATGACACAGATACTAGGTGGAACAAATGGTAGGTGGAATTTAATCCGGACAAATGCAAGGTGATGCATTTTGGAAGATGTATTGCAGGAGGGAAGTATACAATAAATGTCAGAACCTTTAACAGCATCAACATACAGAGGGATCTAGCCGTATAGGTCGACAGTACCCTGAACGTGGCAACGCAAGTGGAGAAAGTGATCAAGAAGGTATATGGCAAGCTTGCCTTCATCACTCAGGGTATAGAGTATAAAAATTGACAAGTCTTATTGTAGCTATACAGTCAGGCCATTTTAGGAATATTGTGTTCAGTTCTTTTCACCACATTACCAAAAGGATGTGGAGGCTTTGGAGAGGATGCAAAAAAGGTTTACCAGAATGTTGCCTGGTTTGGAGGGTATTAGCTATGATGAGAGACTGAACAATCCTGGTTGGTTTCCACTTGTGGAGATGCCGGTGTTGGACTCGGGTGGTCAAAGTCAGAAATCAAATGACACCAGGCTACAGTCCAACAGGTTTAATTGAAATCACAAGCTTTTGGAGCACAGCTCCTTTGTCAGGTGAAGTCAGGAGCAGCGCTCCGAAAGCTTGTGATTTCAAATAAACCTGTCGGACTATAACCTGGTGTTGCGTGACTTCTGACTGTTTCCACTTGAACATCAAAGGCTGAGGAGTAACCTGACAGAGGTTTACAAAATTATGAGAGGCATGGATAGAATGGACTGTTGGAATCTTTCTTTCCCCAGGGTAGAAATGTCAATTACTGAGTGACAAAGGTAAAATGGGGAAAGGTTAAAGGGAATGTGAGAGGCAAGGTTTTTTTTTGAACAAAGAGAGAGTGGTAAGTGGAATGTGCTGCTGGAGATGGTGGAGATGGATACAATAGCAATGTTTAAGAAACATCGTGACAGATAGAGGGATATGGACTCTGTAGAAACAAAAGGTTTTTAGTTTAGGAAGGCATGTGGGCTGAGGCTTGGTGGGCCAAAGGGTCTGTTCCTGTGTGGAACTGTTCTTTGTTGCTTGTTTTTGCCTTTTAATGGATAAATTTACCAGTTGGGATACGATGGCTCACACACACTTGGGAATGGATCCATACATCTTCTGTATGCACACTGGGGTAATGTCACTGCACAATAATCCAGAGGCCTAGCCTAATATGCTGAGGATAGTTGTTCAAATCCCGTTGAGGCAGCTGGTAGATTTTAAAATCGATTAATAAATCTGGAATACTGAAAACTTCTTAAAACTCGGTAACACCTATGGGCGCAAACACTAAAAGTGGCCTGAAAACTGACCATCTGGAATACAAAGTTAGTCAATTGCCTTTAAAACCTACCAGGTTCACATTACAGAAGGAAATCTGCCACCTTTACCTGGTTTGGCCTACATGTGACTCCAACTCCTCAGTAAAGTGGTTGGCTCTTAACTGCCCTGAAGAAGGATTTTCCCCAAAACATCTACTTCTCCACCTCCTGATGCTGTCTGGCCTGCTGTGTCCTTCCAGCCTCCTGCCTGTCTACTTTGGATTCCAGCATCTGCAGTTTTTTTTTGTCTCTGAGATGGATTAGCAAGCCATTCAGTTCAAGAGCAATTAGGGATGAGTAACAAAGTGCTGACCCAGCCAATGTCGACTGCATTGTCTAAAAGGAATAAATTTTTAAAAATCAAACCTGCCAATGCTTTCTTCTACTTTGAAAATTCATGGTCAGTGCACACACGTTTTCACAACATGTAGTTTCCGTTATAATACATGCTCAACTTTCCCCAGCTAGTCCAATCAGTTAATAGGAAAGACAAATTGTGGATTTATCTATAAGAGGCCCACTATTCATGAATGCCCGACTTAGGAACACAACCAAGGCAAGGGGTGTAATTTCAATGAGCTGACATATGAACATTCACTGTATTTACAAACAGCTACTTTACCTGCATTGTGTTCCAATGTGCAGATAAACTGACGAGAACAGATTCCAGAACAGAACCCATATGTTACCCAAGACTGTCTGTGGTGCCTTTCACAACTTTACGATTGCCGATCAAGCACATTTTATGATGACTGTCGTATTAAAGAAAATGATTATACTTATTTGTGAACAGCAAGCTCCTTCAAAACAGCTATATAATCATGACTATAGGACCACGAGTTTAGGAGCGGAGGTAGGCCATTTGAATCTGCTCTGCCATTCAATCAGATCAAGACTGATTTCAAAATGCTCAACTCCAATTTCCTGTCTATCCTGCATAACCCTTGATTCTTGATGGATTAATAATCTGTCTCTCTCAGCCTTGAATATTCTTAATGACTCAACCTCAACAGCCTTTTGGATAAAGGATTCCACAGATTCCACAACCTTTTGAGAGAAGACATTCCTCCTCATTCCTGTCCTAAGTGGTCAGCCCCTTATTCTGAGATTATTCCCTCCAGTCTTAGACTCTCCTACAAGGGGTATCAAATTTGTACCTTGTCAGGTCCTCTACAAATCTTTGTTATGGACCAGGCCAGACCCCCTCAATGCATTTCAAGGTAGCCCAGGCCCTAATTTTGCTAATTGCTTTAAGCAGGTGTTGAGTGGATATTCCAGGAGTGATGCAGCTAGTCCAACCACTTAGTTTTAAGCAAAACTGAATTTATTTGCAAGATTATTGAATGAATAGAATAGAATCCAATCCCTATAGTGTAGAAACAAGCCCTTCAGTCCAACAAGTTAACACCAACCCCTCCAAAGGGTAACCCACCCAGTCCCATTCCCCTCTCATTAACGCACCTAACCTACACATCCCTGAACGCCATGAACAGTTTAGCATGGCCAGTTCATCTAACCTACACATCTTTGGATTGTAGGAGGAAACCCACACAGACATGGGGAGAATGTGCAAATGAGGCTGGAATTGAACCTGGGTCCCTGGCACTGTGAGGCAGCAGTGCTAAACACTGAGCCACCGTGCCACCCCATGAAACCCAAACAAAAAAAAAGAACAGAATATAGAATAACTTAACCTATCCAAAAACCCAACAGAGTATCCCAACTTAATGATGTTGTTCCAAATTCCTGCAACAATCCTTGGCAAAAAGGTAAAATCAAACCCAGGCTCTTACAGAGAGATATCAGAGATATTCAACGCGAAACACCTTTTTCCATGTAACTGTTTCTTTGACCAGTAGCCTCAAAAACTGACAACTTGCTCTGATCAGCCAGACTTCTAAAACCCAAACCAAACCAGAGAAATGCTAAGTTGGGAGTACTGGCCACTTCCTTTTCATTGAGCAGATTTGTTTTCTTAAAACTTAAAAGCTTCAAGTCGATCAACCCAGACATTTCGGCAACTCTGTCTCGTACAATGCCTTTGAGAAAAACTAAGGGCAATACAACTTTGTTAAAGGAGCAGCATCACCACGTCTTATATGTTTCAACAAGGTCACTTTTTTTCCTTCTATACTCCAATGAATACTGGTTCAATCTTCTCAACATCTCCTAAGATAATCCTTCCATACCTGGTATCAGCTGAGTGATCCTTCTCTGGACTGTCTCCAATGCAGTACATCTTCCTTTAGATCAGGGGCCAAAAATTGTTCCCAGTATTCCAGCTGTGGTCTGACTTGTGCCTGACACAAATTTTTAAAGCCCCTTTACATTTATAATCCATTCCCTTCCAAATAAGGGCAAAAATTCCATTTGATTTCCCTATTACCACCTGAACTTGGATACTGGTTTTTTGGAATTCATGGATGAAGACTCCCATATCCCTGTGTTCCGTGGATTTCTGCAGTCTTTCTGCATTTAAATAATATTCAACCCTTCCATTCTTACTGCCAAAGTGGAAAATCTCAGATTTCCTCACACTATGTTCCATCTACTAAGGTTTACCCACTCGTTTAACCTGTCTATTTCCATCTGCAGACTCTTTGTGCATTCATCACCATTTGGCTATGCTTATGACAAAAATATTTGCAATATTTTGTTTACTTTATCAACAATCAGTTGAGGGGTAAATATTGGATGGAAATTGGGGGAAATTCCATTGCACGTCTGTTCAATAGTGCCATAGGATTTTCTTTTGTAGTCAACTCGAGGGGACTTGCATTAACATCTCCTCCAGAACCTTAATGACACCTTTGACAGTGCAGCACTCCCTTAGTGTTCTATACCAATCTAATTCTCAGTTGAATAAAGAAAGCAGCAAAGTAGGAAAATGTGGTAGAATCTAATGTACTGGCCTCTGAGGAGGGACCAAGGGGAGCTCCTACAATGCAATGGTAGCATCCCTTCCTCGAATTATCAATCGCTAAATTGTCCTGTCGTGCTATCATAGATAACTAGATCAGAAGAGCTCCCTGGACAGGAAGAATTATGTGGTGGCTGCACAAAAACTGCTGCCCTTGCAGGTTCTTGCTGGAAGCATTATCATAATTCTGAAGGGCTATCAAACATATTAGTAACTTTTCTTTTTCAAGCCAAATGTTGTACAAGAATGAAGATTAAAGAAATGCAAATAACAAAAACAAAATTAAAAATAGATTTCAAAACTTCGATCACCAGTCAGAGAAAATATGACTCACTTGCTTCATTGGGTGGCTCACTGATGTGAAAGCAATTACAAGCAATTAACTTGTGTTTCTAAAATTACACCAATAACTACACTTCAAAAGTACTTTGGAGAAAGTGAGGACTGCAGAAGCTGGAGATCAGAGCTTAAAAATGTGTTGCTGGAAAAGCACAGCAGGTCAGGCTGCATCAAAGGAACAGGAGAATCGAAGGGCTTGTGCCCGAAACATCGATTCTCCTCTTCCTTTGATGCTGCCTGACCTGCTGCGCTTTTCCAGCAACACATTCAAAAGTACTTTGTCAAGTTTCACGGAGTTTTACGCCCACGTCTACACGTTGGGTTCAAGACAATATGGTCAAGGAGAAGGCACAGTCAACAGCTGTCTTCAGACTTGGGTTTGGTTATAACCCAGCTTATTACATCTCAAGGTTAAACACTATAATACATAATAATTAGAGGTATATCAGGCTCCAGTTTCACTGTTACATCATCAAAAGATTATTCCACAAATCCCACTACCGAATGATAATCAATCTACTCCACATATTTCTAACATTTACACAGCAACACTGCAGCCTTCTCCCAATATTCTACGAATTCTGACAATTCATATCATAGAACCCCTTCAGTGTAGAAACAGGCCATTTGGCCCAACGAGTCCATACCGACCCTCCAAAGAGTAACCCACCCTATTCATTTCCCTAGCATATTCATTTCCCTACATTTACCCATGACAAATGCACCTAGCCTACATATCCCTGAACACTAAGGGCAATTTTAGCATTGTTAATTTACCTAACCTGCACATCTTTTGACTGTGGGAGGAAACTGGAGCACCCGGAGGAAACCCACTAGATACAGAAAGAATGCGTAAACTCCACACAGAGAGTCGCCCGAGGCTAGAATCAAACCCAGGGCCCTGGCACTTTTAATGAACTAAGGCTTCAACAAGTCTAAGTATCAAGAACAAAGGGAGGCAGAAGTCTAAAGTGAAAGGCAGGAGATTGACAGAAGATGTTTGAGGATTGTAGAGCTGGGTAACCTAGCCATTTGTACTTGGATGAACAGTTGAAGTAGAATAGCACTGAAGGCAATGGGCCAAGTGTGGGAAAGTGGAACTACTGTAGGTAGTGGTGTGTAGTTTGTCAGTACAGACTCCATGGACTAAAGGGCCTCTTCTGTTCTGTTCCATACTGTGCTGTTTGCACTCAGTGAGGTGAAGCATCTTGACACAATCACTTGGTTATTCCAGGGCCCTGACTTGGTTCCACTTTGTTGTAAATCTCTTTGGGATAGCCTGTGGTTGTATTTGGTTTCCAGGAATGCATAAAATCACAGAGCGTTTCCAGACGGTCAAAGAAGGGGAGTTATTTCCAATCACTGAAAGACATAAATGCATAGGAGGCGGGTTTGAGGTGGATTATCAGATTGATTTGATTGAGTTGTCTTATGAGGAAGGATTGGACAAGTTGAGCTTCCCAGGTAAAAACGATGACTGCAGATGCTGGAAACCAGATTCTAGATTAGTGGTGCTGGAAGAGCACAGCAGTTCAGGCAGCATCCAAGGAGCAGCGAAATTGACGTTTCAGGCAAAAGCCCTTCATCAGGAAAAAAGGAGCTTTGTGAGAGGTGACATGATTGATGCATGTACGATCTCGAATGGTTTCAACATGGAGGACATGGAAAGCATGTTTCTACTCGTAGGAGAGTTAAAAGCTAGTGGACGCTGTTTAAACATAAGGGGTCGTCCTCTTGAGACAGACATAAGGTCAAATTAGCTCTCTGAGGGTTGGAATTGCGACCTGAGAAGGCAGTGGAGGTGGCTCTATTGAACATTTTCAAAGCAGGAACAAATTGTTTGCTTTCCAAATCTAAGGTATTAGGGAGAGCAAAGGAAACAGGATGGGAATGTGGAATTCAAAACACAAACAGATCAGCCATGATGTTATTGAACAGATGAGCAGGCTTAAAGTGTGGAATGGCCAAGTTCTGCTCCTAATTTATACATGTGCATGTCAGTAGCCAGACGACATAGATTTAAGGTGACTGGTGAAAGATCTGGAAGGGATGAGGAAAAGTATTTTTTTAGCATTGATTCATTCAGCACAGAAACAGTGTTTGGTCTAACCAGTCCATGTTGACCATGTTCCCAAACCAAACTAGTCCCACCTGCCTGCACTTGGCCCATATCCCTTAAACCTTTCCTATTCACATACTTAACCAAATGTCTCTTAAATGTTGGAACTGTACCTTCCTCTGGCAGTTCATTCCACACACAAACCACTCTCTGCCTAAAAAAGTTGCCCCTCATGTCCTTTTTAAATCTTTCTCCTGTCACCTTAAAAATATGCTCCCTAGTTTTGAACTCCTCCCCCCTCGAGAAAAGACCCTTGAGATTCACCTTATCTGTTCCCATCATGATTTTATAAATCTCAGTAAGATCACGCAACAACACCCCAGCGAAAAAGGTCCCAGCCCATCCAGCCTAATTTTATAACTCAAACCCTCCATTCCCAGCAACATCCTGGTAAATCTTTTCTGAACCCTCTCCAGTTTAGTAATATCCCGCCTATGGCAGAATTGCACACAGTACTCCAGAATAAGCCTCACCAGTGTCCGGTACAATCTCAACATGACATCCCAACTCCTATACTCAAAGGTCTGAGCAATGAGGGCAAGCATGCTAAATGCCTTCTTCAAACATCCTGTCAACCTGTGACACAAATTTCAAACAACTATGTACCTGAACCCCTATTTCTCTGTACTGTACAACACTACACAGGGCCCGACCTTTAATTATCCGGTCCTTGCTTATTTTACCAATACCTCGCATTTATCAAATTAAATTCCATCTGTCACTTCTCAGCCCATTGACTCAACTGATCAAGATGTCTTTGAAATCTTAAATAATCTTCTTCACTGTCTACAAAGCAGCAAATTTGATGTCATCTGCATACTTACCATGTTTTCTATATTCTCATGCAAATCATTTATATAAATGACAAACAAAAGTGGACCTAGTACTGATTCCTCTGGAGCACTGCTGGTCACAAGCTTCTAGTCCAAAAAACAATCCTCCACCACCACCCTCTGTCTCCTACCATAATGCCAATTTTGTATCCAATTGGCAAGCTCACCCTGAATCTCATGTGGTCTAACTTTACTAATCCGTCTACTATGTGGAACCTGTCAAAGACTTTACTAAGTTCAATGTCTACTGCTCTGTCCTCAATCTTTTGATTGATGAAGGGCTTTTGCCCGAAACATCGATTTTCCTGTTCCTTGGATGCTGCCTGACCTGCTGTTTTCGGGCAAAAGCCCTGATGAAGAGCTTTTGCCGAAACGTTGATTTTCCTGTTCCTTGGATGCTGCCTGACCTGCTGTGCTTTTCCAGCACCATTCTAATCTTGACTCTAATCTCTAGCATCTGCAGTACCCACCTTCGCCTTTTTGATTATGTCATTCCACCAAGTTTGTGACAATTTCCTTTGCACAAAACAATGCTGACTATCCCTAATTATTCCTTGTCTCTTAAGTGCATGTAAATCCTATCTTTCAGAATCACCTCGAACAGCTTACCCACCAGCCACATGGGTGTACGATTTACAATCTTCTCCTTACAGTCTTTCCTAAACAAAGGCACAACATCAGCCACATTCTTGTCCTCTGGTACTTCACCCATGGTTAGAGATGATACAAATATTTCTGTAGGGGCCCTGCAATTTTCTCCCCAACTTCTCACAACGTACTGTGCTACACTTGATCAGACCCTGGAGACTTTTCTACGTTTATGTCTTCTAAGGTCTCTAGCACTTCCTCTTCTGTAATGCAAACTGATTTCAAAACATTAATATTTATTTCCCGGAGTTCTCTAGCCTGCATTTCTTTCTCAACAGCAAGCCATGCAATGCTTGGCTATGATTTTGAAAGTGCTAGCTAATAGATGAATAGAAATAGATGCCATCACAGGTTCTCAAAGGGAACTGGATAAATAATTGAAGATAAAACCGCAGAAATGAAGGCGAAACCGAGATTGCTGTTTTAAAGATCCACCACAGGGTCTTTGTGCCAACAAAAACCTCCCTTCCTGCTGTATTAATCTCGAATTCTAAGATTCATTCATAACTTTAGACTGTATTTTTTTAGACTCCTTCCCATTAGGAGCCAATGGAAATGAAATATTCATGGCTTTGTAAAGTTTGTCTATCTTGGTTAGCAGTGATCAAAGAGTTTAAAATGGACTCTAATCTATCTTCGTATTCTAGGTTGCACAACTACTACGGATTTACAGTAAGAAAACATCCCTTAAGTCAATGAAGATTTAAGTAAATCTCCATTTAAAACTTCATCCATTAGAGATTTTCTCCATTTGAAGTGTTCATTCAATTCTACTTTGAAAGCTATTATTGAATCTGTTTCCACTAAACTTTGAAGCAGTGCATTTTAGATTATAACTCTGCCTTTTAAAAAAAGGATTTCTCATCTTGGTTCTTTTGGGAAATAAATCCACATTCTTTGGTTACCAGTCTTCCTGCATCTAGAAGGAGTTTCTACATTGTTCACCCCAAAAAGGATGTCCATTATTTTGAATGCCTCTGTTAAATCTGCTTTCAATTTTCTGTGCCTCAAGGAGTGATACTTAAATGTGTTACTGTCATAGGATTTGGTATTGACCTGCTTACGTCAAGTCTCTCTTCCGGGAAAAATATAGACAAATCTTTCCACTTTCAGAGTTTCATTTCAATTAGCCAATGGAGTTTAGAAAGATGAGGGTGGGGTTGGTGGGGGGGAATCTAATTGAAACTTAGAATACTGAATGTCCTAGACAGAGTAGATGTTGGGAAGATGTTTCCATTGGTAGGAGAGACTAGGACCCGAGGACACAGCCTTAGAGTAAAGGGAAGACCTTTTAGAATGGAGATAAGGAGAAATTTCTTCAGCGAGCGAATGAATTCCTATTGAATTCATTGCCACAGAAGGCTGTGGAGGCCAGGTCATTGAATATATTTAAGACTATAAGTAGATAGATATATGAGATAGATAGGTTCTTGAGTATCAAGGGGATCAAGGGTTATGGGAAGAATGCAGGAAAATGGGGTTCAGAAAATTATCAGCCATGACTGGATGGTGGAGAAGACTCAATGGGCTGAATGGCTTAATTTCTGCTCCTATGCCTGATGGTCTGATTGTTTTTGTTGGAAATCACCATCAAATTCTGAAGTGATGGGATACTTTCTACCTTTGAAATATTAATTTCCAACAGCTTGAGAGGCAATTTGTTGTCATTAATGCCTATGACGCTGTTAAAAGGGGACCTTAGACTGAAGGAGACCAGCTCGGTGCTGAGTTTATACATAAAACACACTGTGAATTTTTGCAGATCCATCTTTTCCTGTGCTGGCCACTACTCTCTCATCACCAGCGTGCCAGTGACGAAAACATTTCAAGGATCATCTGCCCAAGTTTCACAATCATTATGAACTTTATTCATTTAAACAATCCCCACAAATGCACACCATCCCGCAGACACATGCATTGTCTGTCTGCTCTTTGAGGCACTGGGGGTCCAGTCTTTGAGTCTCGTCACAAAGTTCCTAAGTGAATTATGAGAATATAGAATGATTTATATTATTTGTAAGTAAAGTAAAGATAGCCCCAGAAGGCCATTCTCTCGTTACAGAGAGAAGGCTGGTGGAGACTTTAACCTGGAGTTACCGTATCTTAAGTGAGGATGAGAAGACAGGACCTAACCTCAGCTAATGTGGGAATTGAACCCACAGCTATTATACCACCCGAGGTTACAAATCAGCCAGGTGAGCTACATTTTCACTTTTTAAATTTCCTTTGTAGTGTCTTGCACGATGAATCAATTTTGGCAATTATTGTAAACTCCGATGGCAACTGAGGTGACCCAATCTCCCAATCAATTCTATCTTTCAAATTAGTCTGTTAATTCCTGTAATATATTCAGGATATTCCTTGAGGACAAAGTATTTTAGAACTGTGAACAGAACATGTTGTACTAAAGCTAGTGATGAATGATAAATCAAAATTAAAGAATCAGCTGATGTGTTTTCATATTCATTCCTGGGGTTTGAGTATCACTGGCTGAACCTGCCTTTATTGCCTATCTCCAGTTGACATCGAGAAGGTGGTGAGCTGCCTTCTTGAACTACTGCAGTACGAATGGTGTAGTTGCATCCATGGTGTTACTGGAAGAGGCTTTCAGGATTTTGACCACACCTCAATGAAGAGACAACAAGATAGGGAGAACATCTTTGTGTTGTCCAACTGGGAAGTCCAGAACTAGGGTGTACAATTTCAGAGTAAGGGGCAGGCCAGTTAGGACTAAGATGTGGGAAATTTTCTTCACACAGAGGGTAGAGAATTCTAAACAATCCAGAGGAGGGTGGAAGTTTCGGCATCAAGTACATTCAAGATTTCTAGATACGAATGACGTGAAGGGAGACGAGGAAGTGGGGCAAAATGGCGTTCTGGTAGATGATCAGCCACAAGGAATGCTGCAATATTTGAGGGGTTGATTGGTCTAGTCATGCTTCCTGTATTTCTATTGGATCAGGTGATTTAAAAAAATGCATTGCATAATGACTATGAAAGAGGGATTCTTTACTCCACTGACAATGAATCTTTATAAAAAGAATAGATTAGAGGAGTCAGCTCTGTACGATAGACATTCACCCATGGTTGCAGATCCATCAGGCTATGGGTGTAGAGTTCAGTTCCAGATTTCTAATCAGCAAGTACTGAATTCAGTAGGAGGCGCTCCTACTGCTAACTTCTGTAATACTTTAGCTTACCTCCCAGGCTCATGATCTCTCAAATGCATGTACTACTGCCAAGGTTGTCCAGCTACAGCTGTTGCCTCACTCCACTTACATTTCCCAGGTATCATCGGTGCTGAATAGTCTGCACCATTCATGGCTCTGGCTCTTTGATGCTGGTCCACTAGCCTGGAACTCTGTTCTAATTCCTGCTTGCTGCTTTTCTCTCCCTCTATAGGGCTTCTTTGGCTCAGAATATTGTTAGTCGGTCTGATGTCATATCCAGTAGGTGCCCTTCGGGATTTTCTAGCAAGCCTTCTGACTCAAGTCCTAGTCATCTGCTTCTGCTCCTGCTCTCTTCGCCCTATTGTCATGACTTCTGACCCCACCTTCTCCAGCTTGTCAAGGACAGGAAGAGGCCCATAAAAACCGATGTGCTCTCCCCAACCATCTATTGGACACACAGTGACACAATGTTCCCTGCAGTGTATCAGGAATAGGAACTGGAGCATGTACATACAGGTGGCCTGGAGGCTACTCAGGAATTCACCAAGATCAGAGCTTCTCTTGGGCTTTCACTCCACTTTCTTTCTAACTCCCCTTATTTCTTGATTCACAGAGAGACAAGAACCTATCCATTGCAGCCTGAAATATATTCAACAATGGCAGTTTGACAATCCTCTGGGGTCCAAAGATTCACAAACCTTTGGAGCAATGCAGTTTCTCTTCATTTTTATCCACTATTTCATCTTGAAACTGTGCCCCTGCTTCTAGATTCCCCAGGCGGGAGAAAAACAAGCTGTCAGTTTCTATCCTGCCAATCCCTTCAGGATCTTGAATACCTTGGCATCTCATCACCACCTCCTCAAGAGCAACTACGGACAGGCAATAAATGCTGGCCCAGCCAACAACACTCACGTCCTACAACTAAAGTTTTCAAAAAATCAATTAAATTATGTTGTATTCTCCTAAACTCCAAAGAATACTAAGTGTAATTTATACACTCTGTCAACACTGGACAGTCTTACCACAGGGACTCATCTACTATCCTGTTTCCAATGCAAGGAGAAATTGAGGACTGCAGATGCTGAAGATCAGAGTCAAAAAGTGTGGTGCTGGAAAAGCACAGCCGGTCAGGCAGCATCCAAGGAACAGGAGAGTCGATGTTTCAAACAGAAGCTCGAAACCTCCTGATGAAGAGCTTATGCTTGAAATGTCGATTCTCCTGCTCCTCAGATGCTGCCTGACCAGCTGTGCTTTTTCAGCACCACACGTTTTGACTTTGTTTCCAATGCAAGTATAACCTTCCCTTTAATACGGAGACCAAAATTGTAAGCAGGATTCCAAAGTTGGTCTCACCAAAGTCTGTACATTGACAGCAAAGCTTCTTTATTCTTGTACTCCAACTCTTTTCCACTAAAGTCCAACAGACATTCTTAATTTCTCACCAGTTCAAAGTCAGGAAGGTGAAAGAGATGGAGAGAAAGCCACAGTTCATGCACTTGCTGCCGCTACCCTTCAAGATTCAGATCCAGGTTTAGAAGCTGATGATCTCATGACAAGTTCCTTCAGTGCATCTTGGTGCTGATCGACACACAGTGGCTGGAATGAATGGTGAAGGCAAAGGAGTAGTTTGCAAACAATAATGACTGAATTTGACATGCGTTTCAGGAGGAGAATGGCAAAGAGGGGAGTGAAAGAGAGGACAGAGAGAAATAGAGGAGGAATGGGAGAGGAGAGCGTGAGCAGAGAGAGAGAGAGAGAAAGGAAGCAGTGAAAAGGAGAGGAGGGAGGGGAGAAGAGGAAGATGTGGAGCTGGAGGTAGGGG
>NC_057716.1:97847772-97854840 GCF_004010195.1 Chiloscyllium plagiosum
AGGGGGGAGAGGGAAGGGGGGAAGAGGAGTGGGGTGGGGAAGACACACACACACACACACACACACACACACACACACACACACACACACTAAATTGGACTAATGGACGAGCAGAGGGAAATATCTGACATAATATATTTGGAGTATTGTGTTCAGTTCTGGGCAAATTATCTTAGAAGGATATTAAAGCCAGAAAGAGAGAGCGAGAGAGAGAGAACGAGAGAGAACGAACAGAGGTGATTTACTGGAATGATACAAGGAATGAGGGATTTTAGATAAAGGTTAGAGAAATTGATGTGGAGAAAATTAAAAGGTGGCCTTATTGAGATGTTCAAAAATTATGAACAATTTTAACAAGATAAAGATATTTTGTTTCCACTAGTTGGTATGTCAGTAACTAAAGAACAAAGAACAGTATAGCACAGAAACAGGCCCACCAAAATTGCACCTCCGTATGATGGTTTTCTCAACTAAAACCCTGCCTCTAGGTGGTCCATATCCCTCTAATCCCTGCCTATTTATATATCAGTTAGGGTGTCTCTTAAACATTGCTATTGGATCTGCATCTATCACCTTCTGTGACACCACGTTCCAGACACTTACCGTGCTTTGTGTAAAAAACTTGCCTCTTATACCTCCTTTAAATTTATCCCTTTTATCTCAAACCAACGTTGCCTAGTAATTGACATTTCTACCCTGGGGAAAAAGACTTTGGCTAACCATTCTATCTATGCCTCTCAATTTTATCAAGTCAGCTCTCAGCCTTCAAATGAAAATTAACCCAGTTTGTACAAACTTTCCTAATTTTTAATTCCCTCCAAACCAGACATCTTGGTAAACCTTTTCTGTAAACCCCATCAAAGTCTTCATATCCTTCCACTGTGTCGAGCCAGAACTGCACATAATTTCCAAATGTAGCCTGACTAAAGCAACATGACTTACCAATTTTTATACTCTATATCCTGACTGATGAAGGCAAGCTTGCCATATGCATTCCTGACCATCCACCTGTGTTGCCACTTTCAGGGAACTGTGGACCTGTACGCTTAGATGCCTCTCCATGTTGATGCTATTAAGAATTCTGCCAGTTACTGTACACTTGCCTCCTGGATTAGATCTTGCAAAATGCACTTGTCTAAATATAACTCTTCATTTTTGTTTTAGGGATCTGTCAGTTTGCTTATGCCCATAGTTTAGACCATATTGGCATTTAAGAGATACCCTGCAACACTGTGTTTCTGTCATTGTTCAGAGGGTGTGCAGTACCCTGGGTAACCTCTGGTGCTCTGGAAATATAGCAGTATGGCTGCTGTATAGATACCTGTTGGACATATGAACCCAGAGGCCGGATATAGGCCTTAGGGAGAGAAAAAAAAAACTCTCCATGTATGCCCTGGCCGGCAACATCATGCTTTTGACACTGAAACATCAATTATCAGGACAAATAATGCATTGCAAGGTCATGGTACACATGTGGCTGAATTGCTTCCTTTGCATTTTTCAAAGACAGGTTAAGGAAGCTCTGTCTGGTGAAATGATGTGCGACGATAAGTTAAATTAGTCTTTGCTACAATCTCCCAACAATCACCTCCATCAGTGAGTCACGTACATTGTATTTGCAACCCATGTCCAACTTTGACAACTCAAGCCCAGTATTTTGTTATTTTCCAGCTTACCTGTGTAATTGCACAAACAGGGCTGCTCTGTCTGCACCTATAAATATTTTCAGTCAGTTCTCAGTCTCGTCTAGTGTCCCAGTAAATGACATTTGCATAAAACCATCGGATGATGTGGGTAGGACCTGGCAGATGGACGGCTGCAGACATATCTCAAAGCAAATGCATTTTAGTCAGCGTCCAATAGCTATGTACCTAAATTGATGGCCCCCATATGATCATATCATTGCACTGTTAACTGAGATCTACCTTTTTTCTACCTGCACAGGGTGAGGACCACTGTCAGCATGTGGAAAATGGATAAGCTCGCTATTATTTTAAAAGTTAATTATCCAAATGGAATTTACGTGAAACCTCACATAAATAGGTAGATATAGACAGACAGATTCCTGTGAAGGGTTTTTGCCTGAAAAGTTGATTTTCCTGCTCCTCGGATGCTGCCTGACCTGCTGTGCTTTTCCAGCACCACACTCTCGACTCTAATCTCCAGCATCTGCAGTCCTCACTTTCGCCTAGATATAGTGATATACTTAGAACGAACTATCATTCCCAACAACTGCACACCTAAATTAACAGGATAATCCTACCATTTACTCATGTCTGATGTCCTTAGACACGTTAGCCGTCTGCTTGCATTATAGAGCTGTGTTGTGTTAAACTCTTCCATCTGGCATTGTCGTAAAAAGGAGGGAAGAAGAATCATAAGACACTTCATTGATGCCCTACATTAGGGCAGTTAGACACTCACTAAGAGTCACAATTTCAAGACTCAAAGTATTAGGAATGAGATGAAGAGTAACTTCTTTCCTCAGAGAGTTGTTAGGATTTGGAATGTGCTGCCTGGGAAAGAGGTGGAGGCTAATTCCATCAGAGACTTCAAATGAGATCTGGATATATATTTAAAAGTGATGAAGCGAGAGGGTTACAGAGATTGGATTGGAGAATGGGATGAGCTGAGTAGCTCCTTTGGGAGCCAGTACAGACATGATAGACCAAATCGGCATATCAGGGAAAGACTTATTCACTTAATGGTAAGGTCCTGGGGAGTGTTACTGAACAAAGAGACCTTGGAGTGCAGGTTCATAGTTCCTTGAAAGTGGAGTCACAGAAAGGTAGGATAGTAAAGAAGGCATTTGGTATGCTTTCGTTTATTGGTCAGAGCATTGAGTGTAGGAGTTGGGAGGTCATATACAGTGCAGCTGTATAGGACGTTGGTTAGGCTACGTTTGGAATATTGCCTGCAGTTCGGGTCTCCATCCTATAGGAAGGATGTTGTGAAATGTGAAAGGATTCAGAAAAGATTTACAAGCATGTTGCCAGGGTTGGAGGATTTGAGCTATAGGGAGAGGTTGGATAGGCTGGAGCTGTTTTCTCTGGGGTGTCAGAGGCTGAGCGGTGACCATATAGAAGTTTATAAAATCATGAGGGGCATAGATAGGGTAACTAGACAAAGTCTTTTCCCTGAGGTGGGTGAGTCCAGGACCAGAGGACATAGATTTAGGGTGAGAGGGGAAAGATTTAAAAGAGACCTAACAAACAACTTTTTCATGCAGAGGGTGGTGTGTGTATGGAATGAGCTGCCAGAGGAAGTGGTGGAGGCTAGTACAATTACACCATTTAAAGGCATCTAGACAGGTCTATGAATAGCAAGGGTTTAGATGGACATGGACCAAGTACTGGCAAATGGGACTAGATTAGGTTAGGATATCTGGTCAGCATGGATGAGTTGGACCAAAGGGTCTGTTTCTGTGCTGGTACATCTCTATGACTATGACTCTAAATGGCCTCTTTCTTTCCTGTAAAATTCTATGTTTCAATACAAAGCTAATATGCATATCTAAAGGCATTGGGCATCAATTTGTAATTACACAATTCGGCAGTCAAGAAGGGAGGTAAGGAGGTAGTATTATGCTCAAAGGGTTAAATGGAGAAAAGTGAAAATATGGAGGATTAGGAAAACCTATTAAGAAGCAGCAAAAGTTAATGGAGAAGGAAATAAGTGGAGCAAAAAGTGAACAAGTACAAAAAACTGTTTGGAAGTGATGTCAAGGCCAACAGCAAATGCTTTCGGGGCATATTCAGAGTGGTCATTGATTTTCATTGATCCTCTGCATTGATGTCACGGTTAATAAGGAAACAGAAAACTTTTCAAATGAACACTTTATATTCTGTAGAAAAAGAGGGAAAATAAAACAGAGATACAAGACAACCTGCAAACCAAACAGACAACAAATGAAACAGTGGATTTGACAAGTCATAACACAATAGGGACAATTCTACAACTTCCAGTTTTTTGGTAAGTATGACAAATTCAGCACATGTAGTCAATGTATTTTTACCCACAATAATCAGAAGGACTATCATTGTGGTTCTCAATGTTTTTAATGACACACTCACAGGAAAGTAGGAAGATAATAAGATTATTCCACTTCCTCTGTTAGGAATTCTTTTCATTTTCTCATTATCAGATTAAATTTCCTCATGTCACCTTGAGCATTAAGCTCTCTCACTTGATTGCTTAAACAAACCGGAGATAAAATATTGCATCTGCCAGACACCAAGTAACAATAGGGAACTACGGATTAAGCAGCAGCTGATGGCCAGTTTCAATCATACAGTTCTTTCTTCCCCTCTTGACTCTGATGTTTTTAATGAATCCAATTATCAAGACAAAGATTTGATTTCACAAATACTGGGGATTAAGGTGTACATTTATAGAACTGATTCAACTGAAATACTTAGTGCACTTAATGTAAGTGGCGTCTTTATAAGCCATTCCTGTGCTGCAGCCAATTGGATATAGAAAGGTGTCGGTGATATGCTTCTATGACACAATTAATAGGAGTTGTTTTCAAGAGCAGACTATTATCAGCTGAGGTTATCATTCTGGACTTTCCTTCTCAACCTTGTCTCTCTCCTGTGGCATAGTGACTCTCAGGTTAAACCACCATCTGTTGCCTCTCTCTTTGGGAGAGCAGCCCTATGGTCAGGTCGGTATATGCTGATGTTACTTTTATTGTATCATTGACAATGCAGGAGAGGCAAAGAGCAGGGTTGGCAGAGCTTCCTGGAACCATTGTGCTTCTGTCTAAGGACTATGTCTGCTGACATTTGGGGTCGGGGCAGCTTTGCTCTCGCAGATCAGCATGCATTTTCTCCACAGGCAAGTCTTGCAACATTTGTTCCAATAAGTCGGGACTCCTGACATATAACTTGGAGCCCTTTTCCAGCACTAAGAAAAGATCAAAGTTAGATGATTCTGCATTTAATTGGGGAGGGAGTGAGGAGTGAAGGCTGGCACGGTGGCTCAGTGTTTAGCACTTCTGCCTCACAGCGTTAGGGACCTGGGTTCTATTCCTGCCTCGGGTGACTGTCTGAGTGGAGTTTGCACATTCTCCCTATGTCTGCGTGGGCTTCCTCTGGGCGCTCTGGTTTCCTCCTACAATCCAAAGATGTGCAGGTCAGGTGAATTGGCCATGCTAAATTGCCCATTGTGATAGGTATATTTGTCAGGGGTAAAAATAGGGTAGGGGAATGGGTCTGGGTGGGTTACTCTTCGGAGGGTGGTGTGGACTTGTTGGGTCAAAGGGCCTGTTTCCATACTGTAGGGAATCTAGTCTAATCTAATCTTAACTGGCCTTCATCTTTGTCCCACCCAAATTCAACTACAAATGATAGAGGATGGAACAGGCAGAAAGGGGATTGAACAAACACCTACTGGAGATCAGCTTCACCATCTCTAAATTTCCTCTTGTTTCTTTAACAAAACCACAGGGACTAACTCCTGACTTTGTGCAATTGTATAAAATAGCTGGTCGTGAGTCAGCAGCCTATGAGATTTCTTTCTATTTTAATTTGCTCTGACTCAAAGGAAAGCCAAGCAGAAAGTCAAAATTTATCACACTGGTGCTGGAAATTATAGAAATACCCACCATTTCAGTAGATATAATCCTATGAATTAGGAGCAGGCCGTTCAGCCCCCTTCAACTCTGTCCTGCTATTCAGTAATTCACTTGTCCACTGAATGTAGGGGTTTCTGCCTAGGCCAGCATTTATTGCCCATCCCTAATTGCCCAGAAGGCAGTTAAGAGTGAACCACATTGCTGTGGGTGTGGAGTCACGTATAGGCCAGCGGTTTCATCCCTGAAGGACATTAGTGAACCAGATGTCTTTTTCTATTGCCCCAGAAAATCAGCAGTGGCTTCATGGTCATCTCTAAACTCTTAATTTCAGGTTTTTGTTGAGATGAAATTCCACCAACCTCAGGACACTTCTTGCAATTATAGAATTGCGATTATACCACCAGGCCATTGTCTCCCCCTACCAAAAAAAACTGCCTCCCTTGTTCTGTTGCAGCTTCAACCCAAAGTCCTAACTATCCACGACAGCCAATGATTCCCTGGTTAGTCAAAATGCAGCTATGTCTGACTGAATTCAACAACCCTGCCTCCATCGCTTTCCGGGGAAGAGAATTCGAAAGACTCACAATCATGTCAAATGCTAGAGACCTCATTTTTAAGTTCTAACAAGTAGTTCTAAGATGTTTCCCTTTTCTCCACTATTGATAATCACTTTATCTTTTGCATTGGGTCTCTCTATCAACTGCCTTCCAGCTCCTCACCTTTCTTTGTCAGAGGTTTAAAACACTTTCTGTTCTGCAGAACAGTCATACCAAAACGTCATGCCCACTTCTCTCTACAGATGCTGCCAGACCTGCTGAGTTTCTCTAGCAATCTCTGTGCTTTGTTCCCTCAGGATCTTACGCTTTTCAATAAGATCATCTCACGTTCTTTTAACGAATAATGACGCAGTCTGTCTAACCTTTCCTCAGAACGTAACTGCCCCCCACTCGAATCCCAGCAACCAGCCAAGTGAACCTACTCCCTCTGGACTGCTCCTAATCATTTACAATTTCCCTTAAACAAAGAGACTAAAACCATGCACAGTATTCCAGATGTGGCCTCACCAAGAGTTGGGAGGTCACGTGGCAGTGATACAGGACATTGGTTAGGCCACTGCTGGAACATTGCATACAATTCTGGTCTCCTTCCTATCAGAAAGATGTTGTGACATTCGACAGGATTCAGAAAAGATTTACAAGAATGTTGCCAGGGTTGGAGGATTTGAGCTATAGGCGGAGGCTGAACAGGCTGGGGCTATTTTCCCTGGAGCTTCGGAGGCTGAGGGGCGACCTTATCGAGGTTTACAAAATTATGAGGGGCATGGATAGGGTAAATCGACAAAATCTTTTCCCTGGGGTCGGGGAGTCCAGAACTAGAGAGTATAAGTTTAGGGTGAGAGGGTAAAGATGTAAAAGAGACCTCAGGGGCAACTTTTTCACACAGAGGGTGGTGTGTGTATGGAATGAGCTGCCAGAGGAAGTGGTGGAGGC
>NC_057716.1:97855100-97862440 GCF_004010195.1 Chiloscyllium plagiosum
GTGCTAGCAGGTGGGACTAGATTGGGTTGGGATATCTAGTCGGCATGGACGCGTCAGACCGAAGTATCTGTTTCCATCATGTGCATCTCTATGACTCTAATATATTTTGGATAATCTGTGAAGTATTTTGGCAGGGTCTGTGATATTCTCCCCAGTTTCCCACACATTACTTGTAAACAAGAGCCTGACAACCTTCTCAATAGAATGAATGCAGTTTTCAGCCAAAGTATTCTTGGTTTTCTTTTACAACAGTTGCTATTATGACTCAGGTTCGAAAAAGTAAACAAATGTTGATTTGAAGATAATCGCTTGAAGCTGTACTGTAAACATGAAATGACAAACATAATAAAACCGCAAGACGAACAATAAATATTATTCAGACAGCAAACACTTCATCTCTTGGAATCACTGAAGTCACAGAAATTTCACTTGATAGGGTTATTAACCCACAGTTGCCGCGGGTATTTTTTGTTCTGCTCCTGGATTAGCAACACCATCGTTACATTACCCCTACGTTACTTCAATATCCCTGATTGTACTTCTTCTCAATGAGCCACCTTCAAGCTTTCTGCTTGAAGAAACCAGACAAGGAGTTGTAGTTCTGTTGCTGACCTCTATACCCTGTCTGCTGGAAAATTAGAATAATTGGGTAAAAACCAAAATAGCTGCAAATGCTGGAAATCAGAAACAAAAGCAGAAATTACTAAAAACAAAGAAAAACGTTCAGCAGATCTGGCAGCATCTGTGGAGAGAAATCAGAGCTAACATTTCGGGTCAAGTGACCCTCCCTCAGAACTGATGGTAGCTAGGAAAACGTTGTTTTTTATGCAGAAGATAAGGTGGAGGTAGCAGGTAAGGGGTAATTGATAGGTGGGGATAGAATACAAAGAGAGAGAGAGAGAGAGAGAGAGAGAGAGAAAACAGTTGGACAGATAAGGAGTGGATAATGGTCAGGCTAGGAGGAAGGATGAATAGCTACTAAATGGGGACTGTCAGTGGGTACCAATGGGGAACGTGTAATAACAAACTATGCTACAGTTAGAATAATTAGGCACCTGCTTTTGTCTATTACAGACTCAAATGGACCAAAGCGCCTTTTCCTGTGCTGTTGACCTCTATGACTGTGCACACCTCCAAACTCAGTCATCCTAATCACCCTACTACATAAATAAAAATACTTTCTTCCAGTTACCAAGATGACAAATTTAATATGATGTTTTGAACAAACAAAATCTTCAACTAGATTTTGTAATAAATACATCTATTCATTTATCATCAAAATGTTCTCAAGGAACATAGAAATATAAATGGCTATTTCCTTAAACAACATCAAAACACAGATGCAAACACACTTCTCTCAGAGAAGAGAGAAGAAAGATTTCATATCAGAGATTGGCTTTGTGTAAAACAAACTTTGGCCAATAGGTTATTACTTGTGAGGGTAAAAGGATTGTTGTGCTGATATTTCATTACTTGTGCTCAAGTCCGGCTCGATGGTAGAAGACCGACAGTGGTGGTGGAGGGTTGCTTTTCAGATTGGAGGCTTGTGATCAGCAATGTGCCACAAGGATCAATGCTGGGTCCACAGAGGATGTGGTGGAGGCTGGTACAATTGCAACATTTAAGAAGCATTTGGATGGGTATATGAATAGGAAGGGTTTGGAGGGATATGGGCCGGGTGCTGGCAGTGGGACTAGATTGGGTTGGAATATCTGGTCGGCATGGACGGGTTGGACCAAAAGGTCTGTTTCCATGCTATACATCTCTATGACTCTATGACTCTATTTACATAAACAATTTTGGTGTGAACATAGGAGATATTGTTAGTACGTTTGCAGATGACACCAAAACTGGAAGTGTAGTGGACAGCGAAGAAGGTTACCTCAGAGTACAATGGGAGTTTGATCAGATGGGCCAATGGGCCAAGGATTGGCAAATGGAGTTTAATTTAGATAAATGTGAGGTGCTGCATTTTGGAAAGGCAAATCAGGGCAGGACTAATACACTTTAATGGTAAGGTTTTGGGGAGTGTTGCTGAACAAAGAGACCTTGGAGAGCAGGTTCACAGTTCTTTGAAAGTAGAGTTTCAGATAGAGAGGGTAGTGAAGAAGGGGTTTGGTATGCTTTCATTTATTGGTCAGAGCATTGAGTATAGGAGTTGGGAGGTCATGTTATGACGTACATGATGTTGGTCAGGCTACTTTTGAAATAGTGTGTTCAGCTCTGGTCTCCCTTTAGGAAAGATGTTGTTAAACTTGAAAGGGTGCAAGGATGTTACCAGGGTTGGAGAGTTTGAGATATAGGGAGAGGCTGAATAGGCTGGGGCTGTTTTCCCTGGAATGTCAGAGGCTGAGAGGTGACTTCATAAAAGTTTGTAAAATCATGAGGGGCATAGATAGTGAGAATAGTCAAGGTTTATTCCCCAGGGTCGGGGAATCCAAAAGTAGAATGCATAGGTTTAAGATGAGATTGGAAACATTTAAAAGGGACCTAAGTGTCAACTTTTCCATGCAGAGAGAAGTG
The DNA here is from genome assembly GCF_004010195.1 of Chiloscyllium plagiosum. Classification (NCBI taxonomy): domain Eukaryota; kingdom Metazoa; phylum Chordata; class Chondrichthyes; order Orectolobiformes; family Hemiscylliidae; genus Chiloscyllium; species Chiloscyllium plagiosum. The sequence goes on from NC_057716.1 coordinate 97,857,624, forward strand.
GTGCAGGCTAATACAATTATTTAAAAGGCATCTGGATGGGTATATGAAATAGGAAGGGTTGAGAGTGATAGGGGCCAAATGGGATTAGATTAATTTCTGGTCAGCATGGACAAGTTGGACTGAAGGATCTGTTTCCGTGCTAAATACCTCTATGACTCTAAGTCATCACACATAGTTTGAAGTCTTGCACACAGTTTGCTCAGGAAACACAATTTCAAGATGTTCCTTCATTCACTCTTTCGAAAGAGTAAATATTTTTCAACTTAAACAAGGCTCAGCAAAAGGGTGTTTCTTTTTTCAGATACGAGAGCAATCAACTTGTTCACGGGAAGCTCTCCTCCAACTAAGCTGGATGAAGCAGAACCTTTCTGAGCCGCAATCCAATAACGGCCTGATCAGCATCCGCAGCAGGGCAGCCGTTATCAGTCACGTGATTTAAAGGAAGTCTAGTTAAAAAAGAAATCTACTGTGAACTTTTAATGATCTCTTTCAAAGAAACCACTCCAGATATTTCCAGGGAACTCAAAAAAAGTCTACTTTCCACAGTCTTCCAAAAGAAAAGCCCTCCAAGCAATATTAAACAAAATGTGCCTTCATTAACTACCTTTCAAGCCTGTCTCCCTGCAAGGAAGAAGAATTTTCAAAATTATTTCAGGAAATGTGACATCATTGATGAGGACAGCAGTTTTTGTACATTAGTGCAATGACTGAATATCGTCCAACTCCTTATTAAATGCCTTCATTGATATACTGGGGATAACTTAACATTTGATGATATTGAATTAATAGTGTTTGCCACTTTTCGCCTTCTATTGACTACAGTGAATTTAATGTGCTTTATTGTCATAAGTACTCTCACGAGTACAGTGAAAAGTTTACAAGTCACCACTATGGTGCCATCTTAGTTACAAGTTACCGAGGTACAGATTCTTTAGTCCATGTTCTTAGGGAGAAAAAATAGAAAGAGAAAAGAAATAAAAAGTTCAACATTGCAGATCGTAGGAATAAATTACAAAAATAGAGAAATAAAAAAGTTCAGAACAACGTCCGTGCCAGGCCTTGACTCTAGACCGTGCTAGGTTTCACCTCGATGCTGGGAGACCGCTCTGGAATCACCTTGAGGTCAGAAGTCCAAGCAGACAACACCGGGTCGAGAAACTGCCACAGGGCATTGAAAGACCACCATGTACACAGAAAGACCACCATGCCAGGCCTCTACACCAAGACTGCACTGAGGCCGGAAATACGAGGTCAAAAAGAAAGACGAAAGAAGAGAGAAAAAAAGAAATGGACTGAGCAGACGAGCAGTGGCTAAAGCATCCTACTCCACCACCATCTTGGACCAGATAATCTGGTGTCTTTTACACTTTCCAGCTAACTTTAAACAAAGTTAAAAGTCACTCCCATTGACTCGGACTCCACTATGGCAATTTCATGTCATAATAACTTTCAACATGAAAAGATTCCATCGAACCCACCACAATTTGCTGTCTGGATGGAAACCAAACCCATGTGTATGGTTAGCAGTACCATTCAACATTAGTTAAAGTCAGGAGCACCAAACTCCAATAATCAACATGATTGCAAACATTTCAATATCTCAGTCTGAAAAAAAAATGCCTGAAGTAACCACACACACAAAAAGCATTTCAGAGTGTAGTCAGAGAATTAAGCCAGGAGACATGTTAGGAAGCATTTCTACACACAAATCGTGATAGAGATTTAGGAACTCTCTTCCAGATGATGCTGAATCAGTTGTTCATTCACTCGGCTAACAACAATTTAAGGGATGGAGGCACATGGAGTTAGGCCACAGATCATCCATGATCTCATTGAATGGTGGTACAGGCTCAAAGGGCTGAGTGGCCTCTGCTTGTTCCTATATAAATTTTTAAAATCCTGTTTAAATAACTGCATAGTGGCCATTATTCTGGCATCAAGTCGCCTTATATTTACTTGGAGTCATAGAGATACACAGCATGGAAACAAACCCTTCGGTCCAACTCGTCCATGCTGACCAGATATCCTTAATTAATCTAGTACTATTTGCCAGCACGTGGTCCATACCCCGCTAAACCCTTGCTATTCATGTACCCATCCAGATGCCATTTAATTGTTGTAATTGTACCAGTCTCCACCACTTCCTCTGGCAGTTCATTTCACACACGTACCACCCTCTGCATGAAAAAGTTGCCCCTTAATTCCCCTCTATATCTCATCTGAAACCTCTAGTTCCAGACTCCCCTCACCCCAGGGAAAAGACTTTGTCTATTTACCCTATCCACACCCTTCATGATTTTATAAACCTCTATAAGGTCACCCTTCAGCTTCCGACGATCCAGGGAAAACAGCCCCAACCTGTTCAGCGTCTCCCTATAGCTCAAACCCTTAACCCTGGCAACATCCTTGTAAATGTTTTCTGAACCCTTTCAAGTTTCACAACACTCTCCCTTTTGGAGGGAGACCAGAATTGCACGCAATATTCCAACAGTGGTCTAACCAATGTCCTGTACAGTCGCAACATGACTTCCCAACTCCTGTACTCAATACTCTGACCAATAAAGGAAAGCATACCAAATGCCTTCTTCACTATCCTATCTATCTGAGACTCTACTTTCAAAGAACTATGAACCTGCACTCCAAGGTCTCTTTGTTCAGCAACACTCTCCAGGACCTCACTTTTGGGATCAAAGGAGTAAACATTGAAATGGATTTCACGTTTGTGACCATGGAGCAGCCTATTGACTTGGAAAAGGAGACAAACATAGATGACGTTATATTCTAAAGTTAAACATGTTCTCAAGCCCTTTTGACTACCTTTCATTTTGTGTAGTAATTTGCTTGCAAAGATCACTGCACACAAACCTTGAATTCCTGTATTTGAAATGCACAGAGACTGAAGAGAAATACAAGCACTAAGAACACAAGATGACCATTCAGCCCCTCAAATCTGTTGCTCCATTCGATCAGATCTGATAAAAAGAGAGTGTTCAGTCGTACGAATATTCAGAGTGGCTTGATGTCTCACTATCCATGATGAGCTATTAAGTTTGGTCTGAAGTAAAGTAACAGATACTTCTAACAAAGCCGTTCCAGGGACTGACCACATATTGGGATCTTCCCACTACTACGGGGCTCAGTTATCACAACTGAATAAAACACGTCCTACCAAAAACACAGTTTTCTTTTTAATTTAGCTGTAAAATTCCAACAGGACTAGACAAGGTAGATGCAGGAAGGATGTTCCCAGTAGTGGTGGAGTCCAGAACCAGGGTTATAGTTTAGTGATAATGGGGTAAATTTATTACGATTGAGATGAGGAAAAATTTCTTCACCCAGAGAGTGGTGAGCCTGTGGAATTCAATACCCCCCATAGAAAGTGGTTGAGGCCAAAATGTTATCAAGAAGGAGATAGAGAGAGCTCTCAAGGTTAAAAGGATCAAGGGATATGGGGGTGAGGGCGCGTTGCAGTGGCTGCAGGACGAAGGTATTGAGTTCAGTGATCACACATGATCATATTGAATGGTGAAGCAGAGTCAAAGGGTCAAATGGCCCACTCCTGTCTCTATGTGTCTGTGTGTCTGTCTATGATTCTGGGAATATGAACAATGTTGACATGGCATTGGTGACCCTGGGAAGGTAATGATGGATCTGCTTTACTTCTGAAGTCTGTTTGATGCAATGACGATTGGTAAGAAAATGCAACGGATTTCCAGACCATGTAAACACATTAAAAAGCAGCCAAGAATATGTATTCGATAGGCTTAACGTGTAGAGCAGACTGGATACAAGTTGGGCTTTCATTGAAATTTGACCTTTTATTCTGGTTAGCACAAGTACTAATATTTGACGAATTAAACTTAATATTTGACCAGAACTTGCAGGTCAAAACCTTTGGACTAGCAGACAAATAAGATGACTACTTTTGCCCCTATACCTAACACAGCAAGGCCAAGATGATGGGAGACAGCTACAGAATTTCTACCAAATTGTTGAACTTGTTTGTTGCTTTCCCTAAACCCTGGTGAATCCTGCTCAGCCAAGTGCACATCACCAAATCCATTGGCCCTTTCCATCCATTCTGATGAGCTATGAAGGGTCATGGTGACAGGTTTGACTTCCGGGCCTGTTGTTAAAAAGAAGGAAACCTCATGACTACATCGAAAGTCACATTATAATCCCACTGCCAGCACCTGACTTGTAGGCTTTTGCCCGAAATGTCGATTTTCCTGCTCCTCAGATGCTGCCTGACTTGCTGTGCTTTTCCTGCATCACTCTGATCTAAACACTTGTAGCGCATCAGTTCTTTCAACTTTTATTCAGTAAGGCGTTCGACAAGGTTCCCCAAGGGAGACTGATTAGCAAGGTTAAATCTCACGGAATACAGGGAGAACTAGCCATTTGGATACAGAACTAGCTCAAAGGTAGAAGACAGAGGATGGTGGGGGAGGGTTGTTTTCAGACTGGAGGCCTGTGACCAGTGGCGTGCCACAAGGATCAGTGCTGGGTCCTTTACTTTTTGTCATTTACATAAATGATTTGGATGCGAGCATAAGAGGTACAGTTAGTAAGTTTGCAGATGACACCAAATTTGGAGTTGTAGTGGACAGTGAAGAGGGTTACCTCAGATTACACCAGGATCTTGACCAGATGGGCCAATGGGCTGAGAAGTGGCAGATGGAGTTTAATTCAGGTAAATGCGAGGTGCTGCATTTTGGGAAAGCAAATCTTAGCAGGACTTAACACTTAATGGTAAGGTCCTAGGGGGTGTTGCTGAACAAAGAGACCTTGGAGTGCAGGTTCATAGCTCCTTGAAA
>NC_057716.1:97863472-97912718 GCF_004010195.1 Chiloscyllium plagiosum
ACAACTCCTCCTACTTTCGTATCATCCGCAAACTTGCTCAGCCAACCTTCTAACCCCTCTTCCAGGTCATTTATAAAAATGACAAACAGCAATGGTCCCAAAACAGATCCTTGCGGAACACCGCTAGTGACGGCACTCCAAGATGAACCTTTGCCATCAACTATTACCCTCTGTCTTCTTCCAGCCAGCCAATTCTTAATCCAAACCTCCTGCTCACCCTCAATGCCATAAATCCGTATTTTTTGAAGTCGCCTACCATGGGGAACCTTATCAAACGCCTTACTAAAATCCATATACACCACATCTACCGCTTTCCCCTCGTCCACCTCCTTAGTCATCTGTATTTAAGAGGCATTTGGATAGGTATATCTATAGGAAGGGTTTGGAGGGATAGGGGCTGGGTGCTGGCAGGTGGGACTAGATTGGGTTGGGATATCTGGTCGGCATGGACGGGTTGGACTGCAGGGTCTGTTTCCATGCTGTACATCTCTATGACTCTATGACTCTATAACGCCACTGTGTAGCCTCACTGCAGATTTACATTGGGATAATTTTTATTTACGACAACTGTGTTTATTGACAAATTATAGTTCCATACTTTTCACTTGAGGTTTGAAACACCCTCAGGATATGGATAGAAGCCAAGTATTGAAAACTGCATTTAACAAAAAAACGATATAGTAATGTGTTCCAGGTTATCAAGACTCCAGCTTGCTTAGATCCCTTGAGAAACACTGCAGCATACTCCAAGCTGTTTATTTAGTTTCATGAACTTGTAATCTGTACTTACATTCAACAAGAAAAAAATCACTTACATTTATATAGCTCCTCATCACACCTCTGACAAGTGTCTTATCACAATGCAGATTAAAGCCAATGAGCCACTTCTTGTGACCGTACTGCATTGTTGGAGTAAAGTGCTTTATGACGTCCTCAGGTCGTGAGAGGCACTATCCGAATGCAAGCCTTCTGTTTCATGTAATTCATTATTTTGTAGGGCAGCATTGGAAGATTGGAAAGTTTCAACTGTATTCGTTAAACCAAGTGCCTCAAAACAAGAGGGAGAAATCAGAATGCGAGGTGAAGTGTGGGCAACATTTGAGAGACAAAGCAATGTTGCCATCCTAGTGTGGAGACTGACATACAGGAGGCACTAGTTCAGAGATAACTGCAGTGTCAATTCACGCAACTTCAAAACCTCACTGCCTTTGTCGGTGTGAGGTCGTGGAATTTGACCGTCCATCTGACCTTACACGGAGTCTAAATATCAACCAAGACAATGCTTCTTCTACCCTCCTTTATCTCCCACCCCCCAATTGTTTTAATTAGTCTTTTCTGATACAACCCTCAGTTCATTCCTCATGGGTTAGGTCTGCATGAGATTTGGGAGTCAGGGTTCGAAACAGTTCTGCTGGTAGGCTGCACGATTGCCACTTCAGCTGTGCTGCATCTCGGTCTCTGTCTTACCTCAGAGAAACTATTGTCTGAATTTCAGAAGTTCCATCAAATTCTTAGTTACATATTATTAAAAATAATATTGATACTAGCAAATAGTTCTCCAGTAGAGGTATGACATCGCCAAAGGTACAGTTGCTAAATTTGCTGAAGACATCAAATAGGTGAGAATGAAAAGTTGTAAAGAGAAAATAAGGAGGGTACAAATGATGATCAATAAGTTAATTGAGTTGGCAAAGATCTGGCAAATGGAGGACAATGTGGGAAAATGCAAAATTGCCCATTTTGACAGAATGTAGTGATTGGAACCAGGTGGATCTTATTGGCCCAGGTTAACAGCCCCAATAGTGGATTGTTGCCAAAGTTTGTGCGAAGATTTGTAGCTCAGGTGCTCATTGCTGTGGTTCTGTTCGCCGAGCTGGAAGTTTTTGTTGCAAACGTTTCGTCCCCTGGCTAGGCGACATCATCAGTGCTTGGGAGCCTCCTGCGAAGCGCTTCTTTGATGTCTCCTCCGGTGTTTATAGTGGTCTGTCCCTGCCGCTTCCAGTTGTCAATCGGAAGCGGCAGGGACAGACCACTATAAACACCGGAGGAAACATCAAAGAAGCGCTTCGCAGGAGGCTCCCAAGCACTGATGATGTCGCCTAGCCAGGGGACGAAATGTTTGCAACAAAAACTTCCAGCTCGGCGAACAGAACCACAGCAGTGGATTGTTGCCATCAATCAGGAAGCTAATGTAAACAGAGGATTTAGAAACCTTTCAGTTCAGGGGACTCACTCCGAGCTGGTTGACCACAGTTAGTGTACTCTGTGCAAGTAAGTAAAGGGTGGTTTGGTGACAGGATACCAGCCTCTCTTGCAGTTATCTCACAGGACAAATTAAAAAAAAGCAAATTTATCTAAATAATGAGAGATCACAGAGCTCCAAGATCGTTGAAGTGTTAGCCATGGGAAATGCAGGGTTACAGAGAAGGGATGGGGACTTTGATCTCAGTGGAACGCTCAACGGAGGGCTGATGTAGATTTGTTGGGTCAAATGGCCCGTTTCCACACTGAAGCTGTAAATATTCTATTTAAAGAATTAGACACAATCTGTCTAGTGATAATGCACAAGTGACATGTAAGAACTTAAATTTTGTTTTGATGCAGCCCTTGATTTTTAAGAATACTGACACTGTGACGGCATGATGCAGGTTTTCAATGCTGAATGTGGGTGTGATCGTGTATAGAAATATGGCATTTTGTATGGCATTAGAAACTGCTAGTGAGCACCAATCCACCAATCACAGACAGTACATTGGGAGGAATCAGAGATTTCGGTTTGTGAAGCTTCCCAATTTGAGAGGTGCTGGAAAACGCCAAAACTTCAGGCAAAAGTGAGGACTGCAGGTGCTGGAAACCAGAGTCTAGATTAGAGTGGTTCTGGAAAAGCACAGCAGGTCAGGTAGCATCCGAGGAGCAGGAAAATCGACGTTTCAGGCAAACGTCCTAATCAGGAATGAAGACAGGGAGCCTCCAGGATGGAGAGATAAATGGGAGGGGGATGGGGCTGGAGAGTAAGTAGCAAAGAGTACAATATGTGGATAGGGGATATGACAGAGTAGGACAGGTCATGGGAACAGTGCTGAGCTGGAAGGTTGGAACTGGAGTAAGGTGGGGGGACGGGAAATGAGGAAATGTGGGAGTCAGTAGGTTTGTAAAAAATGTCAGTGTCAAGTCAGTCATTATTGATGGAGATGGAGAGGTCCAGGCAGGGGAGGGTGGTGTCAGAGATGGTCCAGGTGAATTTAAGGTCGGGATGGAATGTGTTGGTGAAGTTGCTGAACTGCTCAACCTCCTTGCGGGAGCACAAGGTGGCGCCAATGCAGTCATCAACGTAGCGAAGGAAGAGGTGGGGAGTAGTGTCGGTGTAACTCCGGAAGATGGACTGTTCTACGTAGCCAACAAAGAGACAGGCATAGCTGGGCCCCATACGGTTGCCCATGTTTGCGCCTTTGGTCTGGAGGAAGTGGGAGGATCCGAAGGAGAAATTGTTAACGGTGAGGACCAGTTCGGCCAAACGAATGAGAGTGTCAGTGGAAGGGTACTGTTGGGGACGTCTGGAGAGGAAGCAATGGAGGGCTTGGAGGCCCAGGTCATGGCGGATGGAGGTGTAGAGGGATTGGATACCCATGGTAAAGATGAGGCATTGGGGGCCAGAGAAACAGAAGCCTTGGAGGAGGTGGAGGGCATGAGTGATGTCTTGAACGAATGTGGGGAGTTATAGAGTCATAGAGATGTACAGCATGGAAACATACCCTTCGGTCCAATCCGTCCATGTCGACCAGATATCCCAATCCAATCTAGTCCCACCTGCCAGCACTCGGCCCATATCCCTCCAAACCCTTCCTATTCATATATTCATCCAAATGCCTCTTAAATGTTGCAATTGTACCAGCCTCCACCACTTCCTCTGGCAGCTCATTCTATACACACACCACCCTCTGTGTGAAAAAGTTGCCCCGTAGGTCTCTTTTATATCTTTCCCCTCTCACCCTAAACCTATGCCCTCTAGTTCTGGACTGTCCCACCCCAGGGAAAAGGCTTTATCTATTCATCCTACCCATGCCACTCATAATTTTGTAAACCTCTATAAGGTCACCACTCAACCTCCGACGCTCCAAGGAAAACAGCCCCAGCCTGTTCAACCTTTTCCTATAAAATCCTCCAACTTTGGCAACATCCTTGTAAATCTTTTCTGAACCCTTTCAAGTTTCACAACATCTTTCTGATAGGAAGGAGACCAGAATTACACGCTATATTCCAACAGTGGCCGAACCAATGTCCTGTACAGCTGCAACATGACCTCCCAAATCCTGTACTCAATACTTTGACCAATAAAAGAAAGCATACCAAATACCTTCTTCACTATCCTATCTACCTGCGACTCCACTTTCAAGGAGCTATGAACCTGCACTCTAAGGTCTCTTTGTTCAGCAACACCCCCTAGGACCTTACCATTAAGTGTATAAGTCCTGCTAAGATTTGCTTTCCCAAAATGCAGCACCTTGCATTTATCTGAATTAAACTCCATTTGCCACTTCTCAGCCCATTGGCCCATCTAATCAAGATCCTATTGTAATCTAAGGTAACCTTCTTCGCTGTCCACTATACCTCCAATTTTGGTGTCACCTGCAAACTTACTAACTGTACCTCTTATCCTTGCATCCAAATCGTTTATGTAAGTGACAAAAAGTAGAGAACCCAGCACCGATCCTTGTGGCACTCCACTGGTCACAGGCCTCCAGTCTGAAAAACAACCCTCCATCACCACCCTCTGTCTTCTACCTTTGAGCCAGTTCTGTATCCAAATGGCTAGTTCTCCCTGTATTCTGAGAGATTTAACGTTGCTAACCAATCTCCCGTGGGGAACATTGTCGAATGCCTTACTGAAGTCTATATCGATCACATCTACTGCTCTGCCCTCATCAATCCTCTTTGTTACTCCTTCAAAAAACTCAATCAAGTTTGTGAGACATGATTTCCCACACACAAAGCAATGTTGACTATCCATAATAAGTCCTTGCCTTTCCAAATACATGTACATCCTGTCCCTCAGGATTCCCTCCAACAACTTACCCACCACTGAGGTCAGGCTCACCGGGCTATAGTTCCCTGGTTGTCCTTACTACCCTTCTTAAACAGTGGCACCTCGTTAGCCAACCTCCAGTCTTGTGGCACCTCACCTGTGACTATCGACGATACAAATATCTCAGCAAGGGGCCCAGCAATCACTTCTCTAGCCTCTGACAGAATGCTGGGTTCACCTGATCAGGTCCTGGGGATTTATCCACCTTTATGCTTTTCAAGACATAGTCCTGGACTAGGGGGGATAGGACGTATCTAGGTAGGTGGAGTTGAGTTCAGTGAGGCAGGAGCAGGCTGAGACAAGGCCAGGGTGGTCAGGCTTGTGGATCTTGAGAAGGAGGTAGAATCAGGTGGTGCAGGGTTCCCGGACTTCGAGGTTGGAAGCTGTGGGTGAGAGATCTCCTGAGGTGATGAGGTTGTGTATGGTTTGGGAGATGATGATTTGGTGATGATGGGGTGGGCTCATGGTTGAGGTGGTGGTAGGAGGAGGTGTCTTCGAGTTGGCATCTGGCTTCAGCGGTGTAGAGGTCAGTGCACCAAACTACCACTGCACCCACTTTATCCACTGGTTTGACGGTGAGGTTGCTATTGGAGCAAAGGAAGTGGAGGGCTGCACGCTAAAAACTTCACTCTATACCTTTCTCTCCCACATGTTTGGCTAATAGTCCTCAAAACACAATTTTTCCACTTCAATTATTCCTTTAGCAGAGAATAAAGGAATAACTGAAATGAATAAATTGTGTTTTGAGGACTATTAGCCAAACACGTGGGAGAGAAAGGTATAGAGTGAAGTTTTATGTGTCCAGCACCTCTTAAATTTTTTCATTCAACCAATCTCTGCTTAAAGAATATTTTTCCCATCGACAAGAACTGATGGCCAATTTCTGGTGAAATTCAGCCCAGGTGTTAATTTTGCTAAGTTTGACGGAGGGTTTCTCTACATAGCCCCTGCTGAGACTTCTCATTCTACTCTCTGTAACCTGCCTCATTAGCTATTAAGCACTATGCCCCTATGGAGCCCACTCATCCAAGTGACAGAGCAAGATCTTCTACAATAATGTCACATTTCATAAAATCCCATCTGAGTCTTTGGGCACACAGGTGTGAGATGGTGGAATTCAACAGCAATCATTTGATCAACCTCTGACAGCAGGAAGCGATTATGTTTCAGACTTCAGGAAGGGCAGGACTTCTACAGTTAATGGTACGGCCCTGGGTCGTGTTGTGAAACAGAGAGACATGGAGTGGCGGGGGGGGGGGGGGGGGGAGGGTTCAGATACTTTTTTAGTGAGGCTGGGACTTTTTCACTGGAGCATAGGAGGTTGAGGGGTGACCTCATTGAGATTTATAAAACCATGAGGAGTGGAGGTAAGGTGAATAGCAAAGGGGTCTTCCTTAGCATAAATCTAGGGGTTTTTAAAATGAGCTCAAAACTAGGGGCATGTTTCTTTAAGGTGAGAGGAGAGAGATTTAAAAGGAACCTGAGGGGCAATGTTTTGACAGAGGGTGGTTTGCATGTGAAATTAACTTGCTGAGGAAGTGGTAGATGCAGATACAGTGACAACGTTTAAACGACATTTGGATTCGTACATGAATGGAAAGATTTAGTGGGATATTGGCCAAATGCAGGCAAATAGGACCAGTTTAATTTGGGAATCCTGGTCAGCATGGATGAGTTGGACTGAAGGGTCTATTCCCATGCTGCTTCCCTCCATGGACTTGGTTGGAATCATACTTAGCACATAGGACAATGGTTGTGATTGTTGGAGGTCAGTCATCTCTGCAAGAGTTCCTCATCCCAACTACCTTCAGCTGCTTCATCGATAGCCTACCCTCCATCAGAAGGTCAGAAGTGGGAATGGTCATCGATGATTACACAATGCTTAGCACTATTCACAACTCCTCAGATTCAAATGCAACGAGATCTGAACAATATTCAAACTTGGGCTGACAAGTGGCAATCATTTGTGCCACCCAAATGCCAGGCAATGACCATCTCCAATAAGAGACACTGTCCTTTGACATTCAATGAGATTACCTTCACTGAAGGCCACATGAACAACATCCTAGGGGTTACCATTGACTAGAAGTTCAACTGGACTCACTACATAAACACAATGGTGCAAACGCAGTTAAGAGTCTAGGAATACTGCAGTGAATAACTGACTTCCTGACTCCCCAACATTTGTCCATCCTCTACAAGGCACAAAGTAGGAGTGTGATGGAATACTTCCAACTTGCCTGGGTGGATGCAGCTCTAATACTCCAGAAGCTTGACATCATCCAGGACAAAGCAATCTGCTTGATTAGCGTCACATCCACAAGCATCTACTCTCTCCACCACCAACACTAAGTAGCAGCAGTGTGTACTATCTACAAAATACACTGCAGAAATCTTGTTTCTCATTCTTATAAAGCTCCTTTGGACTCCCTGCAATGCCAGTTCTAATAAAAAAGCAAAATACAGTTTTTAAATCTCACATTTCAAGTCTGCTCAGTGCTGGATAAACTCAGCAGGTCTGACAGCAGCGATGGAGTAAGAAACAAATACTGTTCTGACAAAGGTTACTCTTCAGCTAGAAGGGATGTTGCGGTGTTCTCATCATTTCAATAGATTAATTATGTTCTGGGGAGATGAGTTCAAGTCTCACCATTGCAGATGGCAAAATTTGAACTAAAAATAGATTTGAAGTTAACAGCTAGTCTGATTGCAACCATATTTTGGCTGTCATTTAAGAAAAACTCTTCTGGATCAGTAATTGCCCACCCCAAATGAATTTTGGTGAGTGAGCTTCTACTTCAGATGTACAGACCTGCATAAAATGTTTATGAAACCTGCAAGTCCACTCTTCGTTTCCACTCTATCCTGAACTTGACGTTACAGCACCTTCACCAGGTTACCAGCTGAGAGCCGGAGCTGGAGGTCTGAGCAGCGCAGCCAGCATGTCCCAAGCAGAGTGGGCTGGTTGTTGGACTGGGGACTGGCAAGGACAGTCAGTGACCTGCAGGCCTGGCCAGACCATGTATGGAAGCCCCCCGCATCGATCTACTGCAGCACTCCTACAGCAAAGCTGTAATGTTTCTTTTTAACTTTATTTCTTACAACTTATACTATGAATAACTGGAAGGTAATGAAACTTTACTTCTGTATTTTGTATCGAAGATTTGTACCTCAGTACTTTGTACCCAAAGAAAAACAAAAGCAGAGATCACTGGAAAAGCTCAGCAGGTCTGGCAGCATCAGTGGAGAGAAATCAGAGTTAACGTTTCGGGTCGAGTGACCCTTCCAGATGTTGCTTTTTCAGTAATTTCAATTTTCTCTCTGCTTTGCTTTGTACCTGAGATGGTGCTGTGTGGGGCAACATTGTAAACTTCTTACTGTTCATGTGACAAATAAACCGGATTCTAATGTCTTTGAGGAAAAGGAAATCTGCTGATCCGGCCTGCATGGGACTCCAGACCGACAGCAAAACAGCTCACTCTTAACTGGCCTCTGAAATGGTCTGATAAGCCACTCAGTCCAAGGGCAGTAGATGCTGACCCAGACAGTGAGGCGGCTCCATCCCATGAATTACTGGCATGGGCGAGTTTGGACCGAAAGGTCTGTTTCCATGCTGTATATCTCTATGACTCTTGCTACGACATGGGGTAAACCCTTCTGCTAATTTAAAGCAGCAACACAGAAAAGATCCACCTCATGCTGTAATCTGTTAAAATTCGAGAGGCAAAGAACTATCCCAGAGATCACTATTTAATTAAAAATTAACAACTTTATTCTTTAAGTCCAACAGAGATTATTAAAACCAACAACTACTTACAACTCCTTTATCTTCAACCTATCTTCTACCTCCCACTCAGCTTTGGCGATTTTCCTTTGTAGATTTTCCTCTGTAGATTCTCTCCAGGTCAGCCTCAATGTTCTGCTGCACAAACTCCCCACAGATAGGTTCCTTTCAGACAGTTCTTCAGCTAGCAGTCTACATTTGTTGGTCTTTGGCAGTTCTCCCCCTAACTGTTCAAAATGGCTGCTTTTATACTCCAAAACATCGGATCATTTCATTGGTTTCAGTATTATCAAAATACTAAATTCAAATTTGATTGGATTTTGGTATCTTGGGGCGCAATTTAAACTGATTGGCTGAATTTGAATTTGTTTTTGTTTCATGGCAACCACCTGCTGCTATTTGTTTCGACCAAGTATTACATTGTTACCCTTGTTCAGGACCGTCTGTGCTTTGTCTATCCTTGCTAGCTTTTCAACTCTCTTAAAGGTACAATACATCCCTCCACCTTTATAACACTCTAATGGAGAAAAAAATGCAAATGCATGGTTCCATTTCCTTTTACATCATCTCAAACTTAACAGAGAAGGTCAGAACTCTTGCCAACTGTTCCAATCTTGACACGAGTTAATCTTGAAAAAGGTGAAGCACATCATCACTATAGACACAGCTGATTGTTCCTTTATTCAAAGCAAAAAAAAAATCCATCACAGGGAGGTCATTACATTTTACCAAATGACATTTGACAGGAGAGTGAGGAAGGGAGATTGGTCAGAACACATTCCTTTCAAATGGTCTTTCTGAATGCTTGCTAACCTGACAATTGGAGAGTTCAAGGACAATTCAGACAAAAAACTTGCTCGACTCATTTATTTCACAGCTGATCGCTACCTGAACTCCAAGGAAATAGAGCAATTATTTTAGAAACACAAATCCAAAAAAACCACAGCACTAATTAAGTCCCACTTAGTCATTAGGAGTAGACATCAGAGTGATAGAATCTCCCGGTGGGCCATTGAAATTGTCTCACCAGTTTGAGTTGTCAGATGAGACAAAAGAGAAGAATCACACCTAATTTGTTACTTCCATGTACATTACATTTAAAGGGAAGTTCCCTTAGCCAGCAGCACTTACCCTGTGAAAATATATTTTTAAATACCTAAGGCATATTGCTGTGAATTAATTCAAATAGTGTTTCGGGCTGCCATTTACTGAACGTATGAATTGGATTCTCAAGTAGATAATTACTTCTGAGGAAAACCCAGTGATTCTCAACTCTTTTAGATTGAAGGACACTTTTCAAATGAATTATGAATCATAGATCCAACCTAAGTCATGGCACTAGATAACATGCAAGTCATCAGCATCCAATATCCCAGCTATGTGGACATTTACGTAGGTTTGAGGGTTCTGATGTTTGGCATCTTCATGTTACTGGACAGACTGATTTGTGACCTGCAATTACCTAGGCACATGGAGATGGAGATGCAAAGTGGAATCTGGAGAGCAGGATTTGTTTCCTTTCATGAGCTGAATGACCTTCCCATGCTCTAGCCCAATTTGTTTGCTCTCCCAATTCTCCTCTTAAATGTGAAAGTACAATACCTTGAAAAGGTAAAATAATTGGTATATTTCCCTCATCACCGACTGTAGAACTGGGGAAGGATTATTCATTGTAAGTTCCATCATGAGCATCACCCATTGACCTTGGCAGAGTTATTGCTTTATAATGCTGTAGACTGTTTCCAGAGTCTCCATTTGCATCCCACCAAGGTTGAGTGATGGTGGTGCTGTTACGCAGCTCACTGATCGTGTCCACGTTGCTTTGAAAACATGATTTTTACATGCATGTTGCATTCTAAAGCCATGTATAATCATGGGGGAGTTTCCAATATTCTTTCCAATTACTTGGCTATTCAGGAATCTTCCCAACTTTTCAAAACCTATTTGATCATATTATGAATGTATCTTTCTTGGCCATCTACTCATGGGGTGGGATTTGAACACAGAGCATCTAGATTTAGAGACAGGGCTGCCACTCACTGCACCACAATGCCACCTACTTCACCTTTCATTTTTCAAGGAAAACCAACCCAATCAAGACAATTTAACCCTTTCAAACCTGGTTTAACCTTTGCTACTTTGCCCTGTATCATCAATGTGTTTCATGACCTCATGTCAATGTAGCTGAAAATGAGTTGCTGGAAAAGCGCAGCAGGTCAGGCAGCATCCAAGGAGCAGGAGAATCGATGTTTCAGGCATGAGCCCTTTTTCAGGAATGAGGAAAGTGTGCCAAGCAGGCTAAGATAAAAGGTAGGGAGGAGGAGGTGGTGCTGAGTTCGAGGGTTGGGACTGAGACAAGGTGGGGGGAGGGGAAATGAGGAAACTGGAGAAATCTGAGTTCATCCCTTGTGGTTGGAGGGTTCCTAGGCGGAAGATGAGGCACTTCAATGTAGCATGGTATCAAAGAGCCTTAGTAAAATTAGCATAATTGAGAAAGAGAGAAACCTCTGTTGGTTCGAGTCATTTCTGGCACATAGATAGATGGCTCTGGTTGTTGTAGGGAAGTCATCTCAGCTCCAAGCCATCTCTGCAGGAGTTCTTCAGGGTAATGTGCTTGGTCCAACCATCTTCAGCTTCTTCATCAATGATCTTCCCTCCATCATAAAAGGTCAGAAACTTCATCACTCAGGTTATAGAGTATAAAAATTGACAAGTCTTGTTGTAGCTATACAGTCAGGCCATTTTAGGAATATTGGGTTCAGTTCTTTTCACCACATTACCAAAAGGATGTGGAGGCTTTGGAGAGGCTCCAAAACAAGTTTACCAGAATGTTGCCTGGTTTGGAGGGTATTAGCTATGATGAGCGATTGAAACACTCTGGTTGGTTTCCACTTGTGGAGATACCGGTGTTGGACTCGGGTGGTCAAAGTCAGAAATCAAATGACACCAGGCTACAGTCCAACAGGTTTAATTGAAATCACAAGCTTTTGGAGCACAGCTCCTTTGTCAGGTGAAGTCAGGAGCAGCGCTCCGAAAGCTTGTGATTTTAAATAAACCTGTCGGACTATAACCTGGTGTTGTGTGACTTCTGACTGTTTCCACTTGAACATCAAAGGCTGAGGAGTAACCTGACAGAGGTTTACAAAATTATGAGAGGCATGGATAGAATGGACTGTTGGAATCTTTCTTTCCCCAGGGTAGAAATGTCAATTACTGAGTGACAAAGGTAAAATGGGGAAAGGTTAAAGGGAATGTGAGAGGCAAGGTTTTTCTTTTAAACAAAGAGAGAGTGGTAAGTGGAATGTGCTGCCAGAGGTGGTGGAGATGGATACAATAGCAATGTTTAAGAAACATCGTGACAGATAGAGGGAGTTGGACTGTGTAGAAGCAAAAGGTTTTTAGTTTAGAAAGGGCACAGGCTTGGTGGGCCAAAGGGTCTGTTCCTGTGTGGAACTGTTCTTTGTTGTTTGTTTTGCCTTTTAAAAAGAAATAGACAAAAGAAGTACGAGTGTGTGGAGTCAGGCTCACATAGACTCAATGTTTTAGTTTTGCTTTGGCTGGGTTTTGGAGTTGAAGCTGCTCGATGCATCTCTCTCTTTCTCTGTTGCTGGATTCATTGTGTTGGTGTTCCTTCTCCTGGACTGGAGGAGATAGCAAACGAGGGAAATCTGTTTTGTTGAATTTGCCTTTGCCAATGGCATGTTTATAGAATGCTGCTATAATGGAACAGTTGGTGGGTACTAGCTAAATGATACATTTCTTAGATAAGTATGTAATTAGAGTTAAAGTTATGCAATTTTTATTTTGCTTGTATTCTTACACCACAGCTAAAGTAAAGTGTGTTTTGCTTAAAGCTTAACATCTTGATCAATTGCATCACAACTGGAAGACAGCACCCCACACTTGCCTTTGAACAAAATAAAAGGTCTATTCTACCTCCTTGATGTGTTTTGAGTGAGTTTGGGGTCTGGTCTGTAACAATATAAATACTGTAGGTAGAAGAACAGGTTATGGGTTAAAAATCATGCAGTGAGTAGTTTTCTCCGGATTTCCCAAAGCCTGTCCAACATCCACAAGGAACAAGTCAGTACTGTGATGGAACAATCCCCACATGCCTGGATGACTGAGCTCCAACAACACAAGAAGCTTGACACTATCCAGGACAAAGCAATGCACTTGATCAGCACTACATTCAAAAGCATCTATTCCCTCACCACCGATGTTCAATGGCAGCACTGTGTACTATTTACAAGATGCACTGCAGAAATTCAAAAGTCCTTAGACAGTATCTTCCAAACCCACAAACAATTCCGGCTCAGAGGACAAGGACAGCAGATACCAGGGAATATCACCAGCTTCAAGTTCCCCTCCAAGCAACTCATCATCCTGACTTGGAAATATGTCAATGTCCCGTTAATGTCACTGGGCCAAAATCCTAGAATTCCTCCTCTAAGGGTATACCGACAGCATATCGACTGTAGCGGTTCAAGAAGACAGCTCCCCACTGCCTTATCTGGGGCAATTAGGCACAAGCAATAAATGCCAGCCAACCACAACACCCACATCCCAAAATGAATATTTTTTTTTAAAATTGGCCTGGCATAAAATGGCATCAGTAATTGGAGAATCAATTTAGGGCAAAAGAGGCAAAGGAGATGTGAGGAGAGTTTTTTTTTAATTTAAATAACAGTATGGGGAATGTGCTGCCTGAAGAGATAGTGGCAACAGGTTTGCTTGCGACTATTGGAAGAGAATTAGATGAATATCCGAAAGGGAAGTTATGTCGGACTTTGGGGGACAGCTTGGCTTTGTGGGACTAATTAAAATTAACTTTAAAAAAAAAACAGCGCATACATCATGGGCTGAACGGCTCCCTTTCACACTTCTTGCAATGTTATCACCAGGTGCTGCAGTTCTCCCATTGGCGAGAGTGTGCAATTTAGACAGACAATCTGACAGTGCTGAAGGAGACCACTCAGCCCATATCATGCCCATATCTCAGGAAGGATGTACTGGCCCTGGAGCGGGTCCACAAGAGATTCACTAGAATGATCTCAGGAATGAGAAGCTTAATATATGAGGAGTGTTTAAGGACTATGGGACTACACTTGATGGAGTTTAGAAGGTTGAAAGGAGGATCTGATTGAAACTGACAGAATACTGAATGGCCTGGACAGTGCATATTGAGAAGGTATTTCCATTGATTGGAGAGACTAGGACCCGAGGACACAGCCTTAGAGTAAAGTGAAGGCCCTTTAGAACGGAGATAAGGAGAATCAGAGCCAGAGGGTGGTGAATCTGTGGAATTCATTGCCACAGAAAGCTGTAGAGGCCAGGTCAGTGAGTGTATTTAAAACAGAGATAGACAGGTTCTTGGTTGCCAAGAGGAGAAAGTGGGAAAATGGGGTTAAAAAGCCTATCAGCAATGATTGAATGGCAGAGCAGACTCGATGGGCCAAATGGCCTACTTTCTGCTCCTCTGTCTTATGGTCTTACGCCTGCACCTGCTCTCCCAAAGAGCAATTGAACAATTATCATTCTTATACCTTCTCCCCATAACAGTTGATCTCCTCTGGGTTTTTCTTCAGAATGCACAGTCTAATGCCCTCCAATTGATCCTGACTCCATCACACTCTCAGGTCATGCATTCTTATTTTCCACAGGTCACTTTTGCTTCTTTTACCAATTACTTTAAGTCCTTGCCCTCTCAGTCTTGATCCCTTCATAAGTGGGAACACTTTCTCCTGTCTATCCAGACACCCTCATGATTTCAAATATAAGTCTTTTCCCAAATATCACAAAGCAGTAGAGATCTACAACACGGAAAAGAGTCCATTG
Source organism: Chiloscyllium plagiosum (assembly GCF_004010195.1). Classification (NCBI taxonomy): domain Eukaryota; kingdom Metazoa; phylum Chordata; class Chondrichthyes; order Orectolobiformes; family Hemiscylliidae; genus Chiloscyllium; species Chiloscyllium plagiosum. Next base: position 97,878,178 of record NC_057716.1, read on the forward strand.
CAATCACACTGATCGAAAACAAACACCTACCTATTCCCATCCCATTTTCCAGCACTTGGCCCATAGCCTCAACATCTCAATACTTCTTAAATATTATGAAGGCTTCTGCCTTTACCTCCCTTACATGCAGTGAGTTCCAGGCTTCCACTGGCCCTCTGAGTGGAAAAAGGTTTTCCTCACTTCGCCTCTAATCCTTTTGTTCCTTTCTGAGGAAATAATTTCAATACAGACCGAATCGGCCAAATGGCCTCCTTCACAGTTCAATGATTTAATTCAATGTTTCTGCATTGTTTCATATCTTTGTTTCACTACCCATTATGCACATCATTCCGAAGGAGGAGGGCGGTTAAGTTTGGAGCGAGGGGCCTGCAGGAAAGAACTTGGACTTTTTTAAAAAAATCTATATCTACAATAGCCTCTCTTGACAGAACACTTCCATGTGCCTTTAGCATAAAGAAATAGTTCACTTCCAATGACACAGTCACTAGAACTATATGCAATGTATGGGTTTAAAATATAAAAGCACCGAATCAAATGGAAGAATGGTAATGGGGGCAGGTAAAAACAATGACTGCAGATGCTGGAAACCAGATTCTGGATCAGTGGTGCTGGAAGAGCAGTGGTTACACAGTGGGATGTGAGGATATTCCGGATGAGAGCCAGCCAAAAGATGACTCACTCTGGGTAAGCCTTCCTGGAGTTGGAAAACGTCGTGGGCAGGTTAAATTAGATTAGATTCCCTACAGTGTAGAAATAGGCCCTTCGGCCCAACAAGTCCACACCTGGTGCAATTGGTTAACTGTTTAAATTAATATGGTTTCTCCAACCCTCAGCTGCTCCATCAATCTTATCAGCCAAATAGCCTACTTTTGTTCCTACATCTTCAGGTCTCAGAGAGATTTTTTAAGCAGGAATCAAGGGTTAAAAGGAAAAGACAGGAAATCAGAGTTGAATATTATCGAATCAGTCGAGATCTAATTGAGATGATAGGATGGAGTCAATGGGCTGAATGGCCTACTCCTAGATTTTATTCAGGCTCCTGTCCTCAGGAGTGAGCACTGCCATGATTGTGGATGGGGCAAATCAAGGATCATAACTACCCCAGAAAGGTTAAGTTCCAGGAACGGATTCTCTGAGCTAAATGGAGAGGCTGAACAGGCTGGGGGGGTGACCTTATAGAGGTTTACAAAATTATGAGGAGCATGGATAGGGTAAATAGACAATGTCTTTTCCCTGGGGTGGGACAGTCCAGAACTGGAGGGCATAGGTTTAGGGTGAGAGGGAAAGATATAAAAGAGACCAAGGGGCAACATTTTCACACAGAGGGTGGTACGTGTATGGAATGAGCTGCCAGAGGATGTGGTGGAGGCTGGTACAATTGCAACATTTAAAAGATATTTGGATGGGCATGTGAATAGGAAGGTTTTGGAGGGATATGAGCCGGTTGCTGGCAGGTGGGACTAGATTGGGTTGGGATATCAGGTCGGCATGGATGAGCTGGACCAAAGGGTCTGTTTCTGTTCTGTACATCTCTATGACTCTATAACTGTAAAATGAGGTGTCAGGCTTTGTCGAGTAAACAGCAAGGAAGGAACACTGGAGGTGGTCCCAATTTAGACAGTGCACTGTATCCCATCAGGTCTGGCAGCATCTGTGGAGAGAAAGCAGAGTTAACATTTTGGGTCCAGAGACCCTTCCTTTTTCAGGTTCCCTCTGAAGTTCTGAAAAAGGGTCACTGGACTCGAAACATGAACTCTGCGCTCTCGCCACAGATGCTGCTGCCAGACCAGCTGAGATTTCCCAGCAGTTTCTGTTTTTATTTCTGATTCCCAGCATCTGCAGTCTCTCAGTTTTCCATCGCATCAGTCGGCCCACTCCATTTCCCTTCCCAACCCCCCTCCCCAACCCCCACATTTTATTATGATTTAGGGAATGGGAACCTTTTTCCTTTTTAAAAAAAATTATTTTTCGAATCAACCTGTTCAGAGATGTTATTACATACATCTGGAGCAGGTGGGACTTAAACTCTAGCCTCTCTTCCACGTGTAGGGACACTACCACTGTGCCATAAGGGAGGCCGCAATATTATTTTAATTTTTTTTAAAATTGAAAATAAATTCTACCGTCTGCTACAGTGGGATTTGGACCCAGATCCCTGGAACATGAGCTGGATTAGATTCCCTACAGTATGGAAACAGGCCCTTCAGCCCAATAAGTCCACACCGACCTTCCGAAGAGTAACCCACCTACACCCATTCCCCTACCTTACATTTACCCCTGACTAATGTACCTCAATTGATTCCTCAATTACTAGCTAACATGACAATGCTGCCAGGCTATTGGCTGGACAGTGTATTACTTGGGTCAATAGGCTGGTTAACATGTCTAATTGACTTTTAATTGTGCGTTTAAATATGACAGCAGGGTGAATAATCTTGGCATTTACCCACCCACTGTAGATTATTTTAACTAACCTACTCAGAAAGTTATGACCCACCTGCAAAGCAAATGGGACTTGATCCCATGCTCCTGGGCCACAGCTAGGAGCACTACCAGTACACCATCTGAGCCCGATCCAACTACTGTACAATGGGAGCCATCTCATGTTGTGGGCTAGCAACTTCATCCATGTCACATGCCCCTCACCTTGTCAAAACATAGGTGGCAAGGGCATGTGAACTCCAGCCCACAGAGTAAACTAAACGTAGACCACAATGATTGGAATGTTGAACATGGAATATCGGAACATAATCGAAATGCTGAGCTTTTGCCTTGAAGGTGGTAAGAAAATATTCCAGCTCCATTCACAATCAAAATGTGCAGATACAAGTGAGACTGCTGAAAGGGTGCAGACATGCGGTGGCTATGTGACTGGCACACTAATCCCAGACACGGATTAATGATTTCAGAGACTGGCAGCTCAAATCTCCACAGAGCAGTTGGAGAATTTGAACTCAGGTTCAAAAAGGAAATCCCGGATCAGCAGAAGTGAGCTTGAAAGTGTCAGATTAGGAAAATAAATCACACACTCATTCATGAACAGAAGGAAACCCATCATTCGAAAACCTCACCCAATGCAGTGATTCCACATTAAATGTGGTCAACCACGATGAGATGGAAGTCTTTTGGGGCCTGTGCCATTTTGCTACAAAGTTGTCATTATTAAACATCATTAAAGTGTTATTAACAAATTAAGGCTTTGTGTACTCCTAACACTCACTGAACAAAATTAGAAAATCAAGAGACTAATATCAGAATTTAGCCAGAACATCAGGAACACTAAACATTGATGTTATATTAAATAATTGTTATGAGGGTCAGGTGGATCTCATTGATGAGATCGCTGATTGGCCCAGGTTAAAACCCAATCAGGGAGTCCTAGCTGCCAGATATAAACAGGAATCCCTGGAGCTGTTCAGGGAGAGGTGGGCGCCACAGGGAGTGGAGTGCATCATTTCTCCCTCCAACTCTATTTTGATTTACTCCCTACCCTCCCCTTTACTGTTTTGATCACATAGCACTGCCCTTTGATGTGAAGGGCAGTGTTTGTCACTGGCCACCCGGGTGTTTTCCTATCTTCCTGGTGGTGGAATTTGAATAAAGATTCGTGCACTTTGTGTCTTTCACTGTGTCTCACACCTGCACACACACACCATGGGTGCTGAGGGAAAAACATAAGCACTACCGCACTTAGGTGGTAGTGTGGGGGTTAAAAAAAAATAGGAATCTGGTTTTAAAAAAAATAGGAATCCCTGGAGCTGTTCAGGGAGAGGTGGGCGCCGCAGGGAGTGGTGTGCATCATTTCTCCCTCCAACTCTATTTTGATTTAGTCCCTACCCTCCCCTTCACTGTTTTGATCACACAGCACTGTCCTTTGATGTGAAGGGCAGTGTTTGTCACTGGCCACCCGGGTGTTTTCCTATCTTCCTGGTGGTGGAATTTGAATAAAGATTCGTGCACTTTGTGTCTTTCACTGTGTCTCACACCTGCACACACACACACACACGCACCATGGGTGCTGGGGGAAAAAAATAAGCACTACCGCACTTAGGTGGTAGTGTAGGGGTTAAATTATAAAAAAAGGAAAAAAAAAACAGAAAGAAAAAAAGGAATCTGGTTTCAAAAAAAAAGAATAAAGATTCGTCTCTCTACGTGGGAGTCCTCCCCCTTTCTCTCGGGGATCTGGGGTGGAGGGTGCTGCACGCAGCAGTCCCCTGCAACCGCAGATTGCGGTGGTTCACGGACTCCCAGCCCAACTGCTTGTTCTGTGGCGCTGTGGAGTCCATGGACCATGTATATATTGGGTGTGGGTGTTTGCACTCCCTCTTTGATTTTCTTAAAAACCTCCTCCTGTGCAAAAATAAACAGGAATCCCTGGAGTTGTTCAGGGAGAGGTGGGCGCCGCAGGGAGTGGAGTGCATCATTTCTCCCTCCAACTCTATTTTGATTTAATCCCTGCCCTCCCCTTCACTGTTTTGATCACATAGCACTGCCCTTTGATGTGAAGGGCAGTGTTTGTCACTGGCCACCCGGGTGTTTTCCTATCTTCCTGGTGGTGGAAATTGAATAAAGATTTGTGCACTTTGTGTCTCTCACTGTGTCTCACACCTGCACACACACACCATGGGTGCTGGGGGAAAATATAAGCACGACCGCAGTTAGGCGGTAGTGCGGGGGTAAAAAAAAAGGGAAAAAATTTTTAAAAAATAAATACAGGAGTGTCAGATATCTTGCTCACTCTAAGATTTGGCTCTGAGGGAGCTAAGAAAAATAAAAAAAAATAAACAGGAATCTCTGTCAGGGTTTGGGGCCTGGCTCTGCTGCTCCTCTCCCTTGTAAAATTGCTGTTGTATACAGCTGTAAATGTGAACTGTTTTTTGTAAACTGTGTTTTGTAAACTCTGTAATTGCTTAATAAAATAAAAACAATAAATAAACAGGAATCTCTGTCAGGGTTTGGGGCCTGGCTATGCCATTCCTCTTCATTGTAAAATTGCTGTTTCTCTGTATACAGCTGTTGATGTTAATTGTTTTGTAAGCTGTGAATGGTTTAATAAAATATATATAAACAGGAATCTCTCCAATTCTCCCTACTTTTGGGACTGGCTTTGAGCTGGTTGGCAACATAGCCAGTGTACTGATGCTGTCAGTTTCTGCGTATTTTGGGGGGAAACCTAATTCCTGAACTGGCTGATCTACGCAGCCAGTTTGTTAACTGATATTGCTTTTTTTTATTGAGGAGTGATTTCTAAACTGCCTGATTTACACAGTCAATGTGTTCCAGATGTGATTCAGTTATCATTAGGGAACTATTGTTTCACTGGCTGGTTACAGCCTGTGTGTTACTCCTTTCTGGTTTTATTTACTTTGAGAAAAGGGCTATGCTGATTTTGTGGTAGAGCTTAGCCCTTGTATTCTGATTTTCTTTGTTTATTGAATGTGTTTTCACTTTTTTGGTGTTTGGACTGAGCCTCTGAGAAAATACATCTTTCCAGATGAGCTGGAAAGCTGTGAGTAGGCCTGACCCTTGTGGGTGACTTGGCCTCTGTAAAGACTGAACACCTGTGTGTGGGCTAGGAGATGAGCAATTGCTGCATCGTGGAGTGGACTCTGCATTGTGGAGAGGGCCAAATCCCTGTGGAGTTAAACACAGTACATAGTAAAGGTGCAGTTGTGTGAATGGGCCTGGTCCTTTGGATGGATCAGACCTCTGTGGAGACTGAACACCTGTCTGTGTGCTGTGGAGCCTGCTTTTGAGAGTGGACTCTGCCTTCGGGAATGGACCAAACCCCTGTGAGTTAACTGCACCTTCGTAATGTACTGTGCTCCTGTGAGTGGGTCTGGTTCTGTCTGGTGGGCCAGGCCTCTATGGAGACTGAACACCTGTGTGCGCACTGAGGGGTGTGCACTTGGTGCTTGTCGCAATGGACTCTGCCTTGGTACTGGAAATTTTATTGTGAGGATTTTGTGAATTCTGTTACTATATGTGGGTTTTGTAATTGTTTTTGTGTGGCCCAGAGTGGGCTAGTCAGTAAGTGGGGCGGCTGAGAGCTGGATGGTCAAATGACCAGCATGGGGGAAAGCAAGGTGTGTGTGTGGGGCGGGGTGCGGGGTGCGGGAGAGGGATGTGGTGTGTGTCTGTTAGTGCAAAGGGTGCTTGGGGCCAGGCAGCTGACAGTGTGTCTGTGGGAAAGCTAGCTCGGGAGAGGCAGGCTGGCTGGGGGCTGGAGGCTCCTCCTGACCAGCCTGCAGAAAAGCGGGCCAGGAGGAGCCTGTCAGTTCGTGGGGCAGGCAGGGCCAGGCAGCTGATAGCATCCGGTACAGGGCAGCCTGGTCAGCACGTGGGGAGGCTGAGCCAGGGGGCTGACGGCAGCCCATAGGTAGGCTGACCGGGGGAGGGTCAGTCAGTACGCAGGGAAGCTGGGAGTCAGATAGCCGATGGCCAGTCCATAGGAATGCTGGCCAGGAGAAAGGGTCAGTTAGTACACGGGATGGCTGGTTGCTGGAAGGCTGACAGCTCGACTGTAGGAAAGCAGTGGTTTGGTTAGTATGGGGGTGACTGGGAGCCGGTGGCCGATGAACGTGTCGAAGGAAGGTGGGCTGGGGAGTGTCAGTCAGCATGCAGGGCAGCTGGAGATCAGCAGACCAACAGCCAGCTCATAGGAAAGAGGCCCAGGGTAGTCCAGTCAGTAAGCAGGGCGAATGGGAGCTGGGTGGTCAACGACCAGCCTGGACGGAAGCAGGCCTGAGAAGGGTCGGTCAGTTACCAGGGCGGCTGGAGACTAGAAGGCCGATGACTATTCTACAGGAAGGCTAGCCAAGGATAGTCTGATCGCTATGTGGTGTCAGTGTCTAGCTATATTGAGGCTGTGTTCTATACAATGTCTAGTCTGTGTTTGTTACTGTGATCTTTGTGATGAATGGAAGTGGGATTTGAGGTTTGTCCTCATCTCCCTGAAAACTGGTTGAACAGTGGGTTTTGGGGTTTGGCTTTGTTGCCCTTTCCCTGTATATAGTGAGTTTTTGTGAACTGCTGCTTTCTGTTAATTATTAACTGTATGTTGTACGGTTTAATTAAAATAAACAGGGAAAAAAAATAAACAGGAGTCTCTCAGATTCTCCCTACCCTAGGGATTGGGTCTGAGCTGGCTGGTCACAGTCCATGTACAAAGAATAATACAGCACAGGAACAGGCCCTTCAGCCCTCCAAACCTGCGCTGACACGTTTTGCTCTTCCATACTAAAACTGTGAAATGTACCACGCATGTGTAAATAAAGGGCATTTTGGTGATGGGATACCAGCCTCTGCGGAGTTCCTATATAACGGACCTCCTAAGATTTTTTTTTCTGGAATATCAGTCCCTGCTTCACAAAAGGAAAAAGCATTATCAGACCACACCACATTAACAAAAACCCGTGCGGTACACGCATTATCTATTTGTACACTGAAGCCTGCTTATAGATTGATGACAATCGGATTAAATGGTTGCAGTGGTCAAGGATAGTAGCTTCCATTATTGGGACACAGGGATAGCAAGCCAGACCAAACCTGATTCACTGGGAATTGCAGCTGAGGGCTCTTGTGGCACAGTGGTAGTGTTCCTACCTCTGGATAAGGGGCCCAGGTTCAAGTCCCATCTGCTATTCGGGTGTGTTGCAACATTCGTAAATACGTTGATTAGGAAAATAGATTAAAAATTGTCCAGCATGCCTTTACCACACTCAGCTGAAGCCAGCAGGTCACTGCAGGGTCAACAACAGCAGTCCACCAAGTCCTTCAAATCTCATTCAAAACAAAACTCACCGAAAACTGGGCACCAGGAAATAACCAGTTTTCATAAAACCATACTCCAGCAAGTGTTATATAAAGGCAGGAGGATAGAGGGGAGTTGGTGAGAAAACGGAATTGAAGTAACAACATAAAATTGGATTTACAGCAAAAGAAAGCTCTATAGATATGGTATCATAGTAACCACTCTGGATTTTATCCTCTCAGATTGAAGATAAAAGTTATTCCATTTCTCAATGATTGTAAGCATTCTCAGTGAAAAATAAAAGGCTGGGCGTTTTTCAACCTTGCTGCCTACTAGACTCGAGCATTCATAATTAACACCTAACAGTCAGTTTAATTTCAACTAAATGAAAACTGACCATGATACTGATGTTCAGGTTGGTAATAGCTTAGCTCAAGAGTTCAATTTTTAATAAGTTTCTCCTATTGCTTCAGCAGTAGAGTGTTTGGTCGCTCCCTGCCTGGACTAATGTTTTCTCAAGGCTGCTGGTAAACCAAGTTTTGATACGCAGGTCTAATTATGAGATGGGTAAAGACACTTGCTTTACAGTGTGCTCACTTAGAGTCATAGAGCTGAACAACACGGAAACTTCGATCCTACTCGACCATATCGACCAGATACCCTAAATTAATCTAGTCCCATTTGCCAGAATTGGACCCATTTCTCTCTAAACTCTTCCTATTCGTATACCCAGCCAGATGCTTTTTAAATGTTGTCATTGTACCAGTCTCCACCTCTGACAGCTCATTCCACATACCATCCTCTGGGTGAAACGTTTTCCCCTCAGGTCCCCTCAGGTTTTCCTCTCTCACCTTAAACCTTTGTCCTCTATCTTTGGACTCCCCTATCGTGGGAAAAAGACCTAATCACCAGATCCGTGCTCCTCACGATTGAATAAACTTCTGTAACATGTCCAAAGATCCAGGGAAAATAGCCCCGGCCTATTCAATCTATTCCTATAATTCAAACCCTCCAACCCTGGCAACATCCTTGTGAATCTTTCCTGAACCCTTTCAAGTTTCACAACATCCTTCTTAGAGCAGGGAGAATTGAATGCAGTGTCTCAAAAATCACTTATCTTCCAAGTGACTTTCTTTTCCTCAGGTATTGAGATTGCTTGATGACAGGGTCTTCTCAGTTTGAATTTGTCCGGAGTTGTATTCAAGCCCCCACTTTCCCACCACCATCACCCTTAAGTGGGATCCCATGAACGGGCTCTGAAATTGTTTTTCAACATGCTATTTTTTAATTTAAGTTTGGGCCATCCCATGATGTGCATTCTCAAGTTTAGATGGCTGGAAGCTGGGCGATTGATCCTTTATCCCCTCTGATGTCAGGCCAGGTTATCTGAAGGTGCTGGCTATATAGTTCAGAGGGACTGGAGTGTGCAAAACAATCTAGAAGGAGCATATCACCAAGATGAGGCAGGAACTGGGCTTATAGGAGCACTGCTCCCTCCCCATTGTGGATAAGAACCTGATCATCAGGAGTGAGGTTCTCAGTATTGTATGTGGAACAAATCTGTCCTAACCCCTGACCTTGCACCATTGTAGTCACCTGGGCTGTCCTCCACCTCATCTGAAGGTGAACAGTGGACTGGGTCTGAAGAGACACCACGTAGAATGTGTGCATGTGCTTCTCTGCTTGTGTCTCTACATGTGTGGGTATGTGCATCTCTGCGTGTCTCTCTACATGTGTAGCAGTGTGCATGTGTGGGTGTGTGCGTATGTACAAATAAACTCAACACTGCTCTTATCCTGATGGCTATCTTCCTGTCTGATTGCATCAAACTGTGCATAGACCGTCAGTATGCCAACATGAAATGTCACTATGTACTGAGGTTCTAACCTGTCCCTGCTATTGCAAAGGATGGGAGTAACCTCGCTGCTGTGGAAAGTTCCAAGGAATCAGACCATTCCATATCACCTGTCTCTTATGACAAAAAGAACTTACAAAGAAAAGCACCTTTGACCACACATCCATCAGACAGTGGTCAGCATCTAGTGCCCTCGAGACCCTGTGGGAAAAGAAGAGGCTGGATCTGGTCGAGCTGTTCCTTGAGCAGACAGTCAAAGACATTTGGCAGAACGCCTCATCACCAGAACTTTCCAATGAACCCCCAAGAGATTGCTTGGCTGTGACGAGAAGGGTAGTACCTGTTAGATCCTTCCTGCATGCGCGGCCTCTGCATCATCGCAGGCTACCCTTGAAGTGCTGTCGTAGTGCACGTTCCAACACATGCCTTCTGGAATGTGCCTTTCCAAAGAAAGCCTGGAGAGGGATGTAGTGGTATTTGTCTAGATTTGTCCAGTGCAGCTCTGTGAGATAGGACTCTGTGTTCTATGGAACTGTTCCCGGAGACACACATTGACTGCATCTGGAGGACCATCAACTTGATGAAAGACTTTCTTTGGACTACCCCAAACCTGTTGGTCTTCCAGAACAAGGAGTTGACTCCCAATGGAGTGTTGCAGACTGGCACATTCCAAGATCCAGGAGTAAGTGCTGAGGGACACCTTAAATCTTGGGGCAGCTGCTGCCAGGGTTCAGTGGGGGGGAAAGACTGAGGTCTTTCAGCTAAATTATGACGATCTGTTAGTTTCAAGAGACCTTAATGGGAATGTAAATAGACCTTTCCTAACTATCAAAAAGGAAACTTTTTTCTGTTGCAAGTGGAATGAGGAATGCAAAAATTCCACTGTAATCACTGCAAATTTTGTATGGATTTGTTTTGTATTTGCAGCATCTGCTGTCCCTACTTTCTCTTTGTTTTGTATGTGTTTATTTATAATGAATGAAGTGTACTTTTAAAAGTTAAAACTGGTGTAGTGGGCTGCCCTTGGGTACGCAGGACTCCTTTGAAGTTGAGGGGAAGCCAGTGGATGACTCAACAAAAGCAAAGTTAAAAATCATACAACACCAGGTTATAGTCCAACAGGTGTAATTGGAAGCTCACTAGCTTTCGGAGCGACGCTCCTTCATCAGGTGATTGTGGAGGGCTCGATCGTAACACAGATGTTATAGCAAAAATTTGTAGTGTGATGTAACTGAAATTATACATTGAAAAATTGATTGTCTGTTAAGCCTTTCATCTGTTAGAATACAGTGATAGTTTCACTCCTTTCCTGTGTAAATCAAAAAAACCTTGGCCTTCAATTTTTCAATGTATAATTTCAGTTACATCACACTGCAAATTTTTGCTATAAATTCTGTGTTACGATCGAGCCCTCCACAATCACCTGATGAAGGAGCGTCGCTCCGAAAGCGAGTGTGCTTCCAATTACACCTGTTGGACTATAACCTGGTGTTGTGTGATTTTTAACTTTGTCCAACACTGGCTCCTCCAGATCAAAGTGTGCTTTCGACATCAGATGGATAAAACTGTGAGAGAATTTCAATTCTAACAGTTTTGTTCAGCACACTTTGAAGTTGCTGGCAGAACTGAAGCAGCTAAAGTGAAATCCATGCGGTTGCTTAATCAGAGGGCAGTAGGCTGTCCATGTCTCACATGGAGAGGGAGAAGTGAGGCGGAAGCACTGCTTTAGTAGACTTTGATCCTCATTTTGAGACAAAGTCCACGCTGTCCCCGAAGCGGCTGGGTGAGCGTGCTCAATGGTGCTGGCAAATTTTGAGCAGTGCTGTGAAAGGTTGGGTGGTGTGGGGAGCAGGGGAAGGGAGGTGCGGAACTTGGATAAAATTCAGAGACGAACTGCTATGGTCAACAATAGGGAGGTGGAGTAGCCGGGGAGAAACAGACTAGATAGAATCTGAGCTCTCCGAGGGCTAAAAGAAAATGTATAGTCCAAGAAGGCAAACAACAAAAAAGGACAAATGATGCTTTTGTTTTCAAAAAGAAAAATCAATTACTGTCACTGTGCACTTCTGCGATTTGAAATGAGGCAGCATCATTGAGGTGAAACAATAACAGAAACTGTCCCTTATGGTGAATCTATAATGGGAGACTGGGAATACTGGCATGCAAGCGAAAAATAGGAAGATGTTCTTTTTGCTAACACGGTCATAATATCTCCACAATAATACAGCTGTTTATTAAGTCCCACTTAAAAGGTAATGTCATTCTGAAGTCCGATTTAAAAACAGGGGATAAATGTTTCTCAAATGACTTCTCCACGTGTGTTTTATTTGCAGTCTATAATCGCAAGACTGACCTCTAGTGTCCTCGGTATTTAATACCATCCATCTACTTGCTGCTGCTTGAGAGCGAGTTAATGAAGTTGTAGTCTGACTCAAATCATGTTTTGCAGCCGTTTACAATGTAAAGTCTATTAATCATATCATAAGCTGTATTCAAGAACGATTAAGGTCCAGATGTGAACAAACAGTGCTGTGGTCTGGTTGCCCTGATTTAACATTTCAGTAGAAATTGCACAGACAAAAATAGCTTGAGTGTTAGAAATGAAGCCAGACATTCGAGGGAGCATGAAATTGATGTCAGTGGAAATCAGGGAGAAAAAAACCACTCCACTGGTTGGTGTCAGGCTGAACGCAGTCGAAAAAAGGTCGATGTGGTTTGATTGAGGTCAATTATCTCAACCCCAAGCCGTCTCTGCAAGAGCTCTTCAGGGTCATGTCCTAGAGCCACCTATCTTCAACAGCTACACAATGAACTTACTTCCATCCTAAGGTCAGAAATGAAAATAGTTGCTGATGATTACACAAAGCCATTCACGGCTCTTTAGACACTAAAAGAGCCCGTTTTCTTGTATGATGAAACCTGGCTTCGGTTCATAACAGCAAGTAACATTCCCAGCATCCAAGTTCCAGACAATTCCCACCGCCAGCAAGAGAAACTCTAAGCATTTCTTGTGACAACTAATAGCATTATTGTCATTGCATAGGAGGCAATACTCCTGTGGTCTATTGCTGCACTATTAATCCAGAGACCCAGAAAATACTCTGTGGACCCCGTGCTCATTTCCCACCACGGCATGTGATGGAATTAGAATTCAGTAAAACAAAACCTGAAATCAATTGATGAACATAAATCCATTGTTGATTGTCATGGGAAAAACTCACCTGGTTCATGAAGATTCTTTGTGAAGAAACTGCTATCCTTACCCGGTCTGGTCTATATGTGACTCCTGACCCACAGCAAACTTGCTGACTCTTAACTGCCCTCTAGGTAATTAGCAATGGGCAATAAATGCTGCCTAGCCAGTGTTGCCCTCATCCCATGATTGAATGAAAAACAGAATTCCCCATTAACAACATCTTGGAGTCATTATTCAATCAGAGGCTGAATTTGGATGACGCGTGTAAATAATGTCAAGGTCTAGTAATATGGAGCAAAATAGCTCACTTCCTGATCCCCCACATCCCTTCCATCATTTAGAAGACAATTTTTAGGAGTGTGATGACATACACTGCATTTGCATAGCTGAGGGCAGAGCTAACAACACTCAAGTAGCTCAGGGGGGTCTTCAGTGGACAGTTAATCCAGAGACGCAGGACTGTTTTGGGGACCCAGTATGAATTCCACCTCGGCAAATGGTGGAATTTAAACTCAATGAAAAAGAAATTGCCTCTGGGCAATGAATGCTAGCCTAGCCAGCAACACCCTTATCCTGTAAAGGAGTGAGAAAAAAATATCCAGGACAAAGCAGCCTGCTTGGTCTGAAGCCAAAGCTCCAGCTTAAATATTCACTCCCTCTATTACCATTGCACTGCATCTGCAACATGCTGTATGTATAGGATACACTGCAGCGATTCTCAGAAGCTGCTTCTACAGCACCCTCCAAATCATGACCACTACACCTGGATGAAAATCAGCACCGAGTGGATGGTAACACCATCAGCTCCACATTCTCCTTTCAGACACAGGCCATCCTGACTCACAAGTATAGTGTTCCTTCATTGTGGCTGCACCAAAGAATTTAGATGGTGGATGGGTGATCTGGTCGATAGACATTTTCCACTGTTGGAGATTCTTGAACTATAGGCTGAGAGAACTGGGACTAAACCATTCAGGAGTGGTTCAAGTATATGGCTATCCATCACTTAGGGATAAGCATTAAAAGCTGGACTTGCCAGCATTATCAATGACAAAGATAAAAAGGAGCAAGAGTAGGAATTGCAAAATTGAACATCGAAACTACAACTAACGCATCCCATTAAGTGGGGGAAATTATATATTCATACACATTCAGACACTGCAATATGATACACTTTTACTTACTAACAATTTGGCAATCTGTCCTCATTTTCTATGTTGAATGAACACTACAATATTTTGCTTCTGCTTTATATCATTGCAACTCTAATTGAGACTGATAATGGCCATCTTCTCACCTACACACTGCAGGTCACAAATGGCTCAGAAATATATTAATGAAAACAAAGTCAAGTTCACCACTTACAAATTGGTGCTGTGGTTGGATTATATGGTTCCATTTTCTCTCCCTTACAAGCCAAGCATCTTTTAAATTAAAAACAAACTGCAGCAGTGTGTGATAGCAGGCTTTCACAACTTTTTCTGGCTACACCTGCTTCTCAATTCAGGCTCTCAATGCCCATCAAATAGCATTGTGGGTCAACCACAGCACATGTACTGCAGTGGTTCAAGAAGGCAGCTGAACACCATCTTCTCAAGGGGCAACTAGGAAAGGGCCATAAATGCTGACCATCTTCCAGAAATATTTGTTTTTTAAAAAACTGGCTAGTCATAAAGGTGTAGAGGGTTAGCAGACTTCTTTTCAGTTTACAATAATTTGGGTTGAGTATAACCTCAGTCAGACATTCAAATAAACAAGTTCGATGGACAATCAAATAGATGCATCTTGCTGCATCACCCCCCCCCCCCCCCCCCCCCCAAATTGCTGCTTCTACTGAATATGGAAGGTGGCTGTTAATTGAGGATACAACCACAGCTTCTTAATAAGCTCCTTAAATCCTTCAGCTCACTGCCTCAATTTTAAAATTGACATCCTTGATTTCAAACCTCTCCATGATTTCCCTATTTCTGGAATCACCTGCAGGCCAATACCCTTGGAGATCTCCAAGCTGACCTCACCCACGTCTGGTTTACTTGATGTCTTTGACTTATATTGCTCAAGTATGTTCACTGTGTCAAGAACTTAGTCCTAGAATTGGTGACTAAAGCGGTTCCTCCTCATATCCCTACTATACAACCATCTGTCTTACTAACTCCTTATTGTTTGAAAACACTCATGAATGCCTTGGGCTGTTTTACTAGAGTCATAGAATCATAGAGATGTACAGTATAACCGGGGAGAGAGGGGTCTTAGATTACATTGGTTGTTTTCCTGATGCTGTGGGAAGTATAGATGGAGTCAATGGAAGGAAGGCTGGGTTGTGACTGTGTTCACAAAGGTTTGTCATTTCTTTCAGTCTTAGAACAAGCTGTTGCCATATCACACTGAGTTGCATCCAGATAGGATGCTTTCTATGGCGCATTTATAAAAATTCATAAAAATCTTTATGGACATGTTAATTTCCTTAGCCTCCTGAGGAAGTAGAGGTGTTGCTGTACTTTCTTGACCATAGCATTCATGTTGGTGGACCAGGACAGATTGTTGGCGATCATCGCTCCCAGGAATTTGATGGTCTCCACCATGTCCACCTCAGTTCCATTGATACAGACAGGGGCATGCCCTCCACTTCCTGAAGTCCATGACCAACTCCATTGTTTTGCTGATGTTGATGGAAAGATTGCTCTCTTTGCACCATAGAGTCATAGAGTCGTAGAGATGTACAGCTTGAAAACAGACCCTTCGGTCCAACCCGTCCATGCTGACCAGAGATCCCAACCCAATCTAGTCCCACCTGCCAGCACCCAGCCCATATCCCTCCAAACCCTTCCTATTCATGTAGATAAAAACAATGACTGCAGATGCTGGAAACCAGATTCTGGATTAGTGGTGCTGGAAGAGCACAGCAGTTCAGGCAGCATCTGAGGAGCAGTAAAATCGACATTTTGGGCAAAAGCCCTTCATCAGGAATAAAGGCAGAGAGCCTGAAGGGCTTTTGCCCGAAACATCGATTTTACGGCTCCTCAGATGCTGCCTGAACTGCTGTGCTCTTCCAGCACCACGAATCCAGAATTCTTCCTATTCATATACCCATCCAAATGCCTCTTAAATGTTGCAATTGTACCAGCCTCCACCACTTCCTCTGGCAGCTCATTCCATACACGTACCACCCTCTGTGTGAAAAAGTTGCCCCTTAGGCTTCTTTTATATCTTTCCCCTCTCACCCTGAACCTATGCCCTCTAGTTCTGGACTCCCCAACCCCAGGGAAAAGGCTTTGCCTATTTACCCTATCTACGCCCCTCATAATTTTGTGAACCTCTATAAGGTCACCCCTCGGCCTCCGGCGCTCCAGGGAAAACAGCCCCACCCTGTTCAGCCTCTCCCTATAGCTCAAATCCTCCAACCCTGGCAACATCCTTGTAAACCCTTTCTGAACACTTTCAAGTTTCACAACATCTTTCCAATAGGAGGATGCAATTCCAAAATTGCATGCAATATTCCAACAGTGGCCTAATCAATATCCTGTACAACATGACCTCCCAACTCCTGTACTCAATACTCTGACCAATAAAGGAAAGCATACCAAACGTCGCCTTCACTATCCTATCTATCTGCGACTCCACTTTTAAGGAGCTGTGAACCTGAACTCCAAGCTCTCTTTGTTCAGCAACACTCCCTAGGACCTCACCATTAAGTGTATAAGTCCTGCTAAGATTTGCTTTTCCAAAATGCAGCACCTGCATTTATCTGAATTGATCTGGGGGTGGCATGGTGGCACAGTGGTTAGCACTGCTGCCTCACTGCGCCAGAGACCCGGGTTCAATTCCTGCCTCAGGCTTCTGTCGGTGCGGAGCTTGCACATTCTCCCCGCGTCTGCGTGGGTTTCCTCCGGGTGCTCTGGCTTCCTCCCACAGTCCAAAAATGTGCAGGTTAGGTGAATTGGCCATGCTAAATTGCCCGTAGTGTTAGATGAAGAATGGGTCTGGGTGGTTTGCTCTTCGGAGGGTCGGTGTGGACTTGTTGAGCCAAAGGGCCTGTTTCCACACTGTAAGAAATCTAAATCTAAAAAACTCCATCTGCCACTTCTTGGCCCATCTGGTCAAGATCCTGTTGTAATCTGAGGTAACCCTCTTCACTGTCCACTACACCTCCAATTTTGGTGTCATCTGCAAACTTACTAACTGTACCTCTTATGCTCGCATCCAAATCATTTATGTAAATGACAAAAAGTAGAGGATCCAGCACCAATCCTTGTGGCACTCCACTGGTCACAGGCCTCCAGTTTGAAAAACAACCCTCCACCGCCACCCTCTGTATTCTACCTTTGAGCCAGTTCTGTATCCAAATGGCTAGTTCTCCCTGTATTCT
This sequence comes from Chiloscyllium plagiosum, assembly GCF_004010195.1. Lineage (NCBI taxonomy): Eukaryota > Metazoa > Chordata > Chondrichthyes > Orectolobiformes > Hemiscylliidae > Chiloscyllium > Chiloscyllium plagiosum. The sequence goes on from NC_057716.1 coordinate 97,895,348, forward strand.
GTGAGATCAAACCTTGCTAACCAGTCTCCAATGGGGAACCTTGTCGAATGCCTTACTGAAGTCCATACAGATTACATCTACCGCTCTGCTCTCATCAATCCTCTTTGTTACTTTTTGAAAAAACTCAATCAACATTGTGAGACATGATTTCCCATGCACAAAGCCATGTTGACTATCCCTAATCAGTCCTTGCCTTTCCAAATACATGTACATCCTGTCCCTCAGGATTCACTCCAACAACTTGCCCACCACCGACGTCAGGCCCACTGGTCTATAGTTCCCTGGCTTGTCCTTAACACCCTTCTTAAACAGTGGCACCACGTTTGCCAACCTCCATTCTTCCAGCACCTCACCTGTGACTATCGATGATACAAATATCTCAGCAAGAAGCCCAGCAATCACTTCTCTAGCTTCCCACAGAGTTCTAGGGTACACCTGATCAGGTCTTGGGGATTTATCCACCTTTACCCATTTCAAGCCATTAGAGGCACTATATTAGTGCAAGTTGTTGTTGTTGTTGTTGTTGTTTGTGCCTCAAACCAAAAAAAGACAGATACTGAATCATATAAAATCTGAAGGGCCCAAATATGCAATCAATTTCCAACATCATCAAGTACTGCTGTGGGTAATCACAGGTAATGTCCCCTAGCACCATACGTTCTGGGAGTACTCATAACAGTAATATCACAATATGAGAGATTTTACATGGAAATATCATGTAAGGGCATCTCGATCTGACACTTTAACCAACTAAGCCACAACACCACTGATGAAGGGCTTTTGCCCAAAACGTTGATTCTCCTGCTCCTCGGATTCTGCCTGACCAGTTGTGCTTTTCCAGCACCACTCTCTCAACTCTAATCCCCAGCATCTGCAGTCCTCACTTTTGCCTATCTAGATCCGATACTCTACCAAAGAGCTACAGCTAAATGTTTCAGGTCAGAATATTCTGACTGAAGGTGTGAGCGTTTCTAATCTCTATTGTCTATAGGGGTCCATGAAATCAGTTTGGGCAATCTTAATTAAACTGCTGCAGGGGGCATCGCAACATGTAAAATCCTGCCTACTTCAGCACTAGATAGGGACAAAAAACAGAAGTAGACCCTTTGAGACTGCTCTTCAATTCAGTAGGTTCGCAACTGATTCGATTTTCCCTTCTCAGAATACAGGGAGAACTAGCCATTCGGCTACACAACTGGCTCAAAGATAGAAGACAGAGGGTGGCGGTGTAAGGTTGTTTTTCAGATGGGGGGCCTGTGACCAGTGGAGTGCCACAAGGATCGGTGCTGGGTCCTCTACTTTTTGTCATTTATATAAATGATTTGGATGCGAGCATAAGAGGTACAGTTGGTAAGTTTTGAGACCAAAATTGAAGGTGTAGTGGACAGTGAAGAGGGTTACCTCAGATTACAACAGGATCTTGACCAGATGGGCCAAGAAGTGGCAGATGGAGCCTAGATGTGGCACCTTATCAAATTACTGGTTCCCCTTTATCCAAAGCACATGTTATTTGTTACTTACCAACAATCCTTGCTAGGACTGGAGACGGGTAGCTATGAGGAGAGATTAGATAGCTTGGCTTTACTTTCCTTGGAACAGAGAAGGTGGAGGGGTGACATTAGTGAGGGTTGCAAAATTGTGAAAGGTAAAGATAGACTCCTCCTGTCTACCCTGATTCCCTTGGCTGAGAGGTCAAACACCAGGGGACAAAAATTCAAGTGGCAGAAGGTTGAGAGTGCATGCAAGGAGAAGCTTTTTTATGCTGAGGGTGATGGGTGTCTGGAATATACTGCCTGAGTTAATGGTGGAGGCAGAGACCCCAAACGCTTTCAAAACGTACCTGGATCTGCACTTTAAATGCTTTAAGCTGCAGGGCTTTGGAGTTTAGCACAATGACAGGTGACCCTATTGAAATAGATGACAAGGTTCTAAGCGAACTTGACAGGTAGATGTGGGAAGATTGTGTACGCTTGTGGGAGAATCTTGGACCAGAGGGTATCGTCTCACAGCAAGAGTTAGCTTAATTAGGAGAAAGTGAGGACTGCAGATGCTGGAGATCAGAGCTGAAAAATGTGTTGCTGGAAAAGCGCAGCAGGTCAGGCAGCATCCAAGGAGCAGGAGAATCGACGTTTCGGGCATAAGCCCTTCTTCAGGGATTATTCCAGAAGAAGGGCTCATGCCCGAAACGTCAATTCTCCTGCTCCTTGGATGCTGCCTGACCTGCTTTGCTTAATTAGGAGGTGTTTGGTATGCTTTCCTTTTTTGGTCAGAGTATTGAGTACAGGAGTTGGGAGGTCATGTTGCAGCTGTACAGGACATTGGCTAGGCCACTGTTGGAATACTGCATGAAATTCCGATCTCCTTCCTTTACTAGAAGATGGGATGAAAACTAGCATTGGGGTGTCTTTGTGTTGTCATAGACATGTTAGGCCGAATGGCTCTCTTCTATGCTGTTTCACTTCTATGGTTCTAATCTCACTTGGAGGTATCACAGAATGACTTTCCATTGTCTGAAAAACTGTCACTTTGGTGTAGAATCAATTCTTTTTATATCCTTAGGATGACTCAAAGCCTTTTCTAATGAAGTGACAATTCTCATCAAGCAGCCCAATGACCTACAGTGAGATTCCACAATCAGCATGGAGTAACCAGATAATCTATTTTAATAATGTTGTTTGAAGAGTGAGTATTGACCAATAATCAATCAGGATCTGATAATCCTCAAGTTCATTTTCTTGCTTTTTCCCCATAATCATTGATTTCCAATCAGTAAGGGAATCAATCTCAGCTTTGAATATAATTAACAACTCAGCCTCGGTAGTAAAGAATTCCACAGTTTCACTATCCTTTGAGAGAAGTAATTCCTCCTCATCTCTGTCCTAATTAAGCTAACTCTTGCTCTGAGATGATGCCCTCTGGTTCAAGATTCTCCCACAAGCGTACACAATCTTCCCACATCTACCTGTCAAGTCCCCTTAGAACCTTGTCATCTGTTTCATTAGGGTCACCTCTCATTGTGTTAAGCGCCAAAAAAGTATAGGCACAATTACTCCCTATAAGGACAGTCCCTCCATACCAAGGATCACCTTAGCAAACCTTCTCTGCACCATGTCCAATGTCAGTATATCTTTCCCTAGGTAAGAGGCCCCAAAACTGTTCACTATATTAGAGCGGTGGTCAACTAGTGCTTTGTACAGTATTAACAAGACTTCCCTTCTTCTATAGAGTCATACAGCACGGAAGCAGTCCAACCAGTCCAGGCTGAACATAGTCTCAAACTAAACTAGTCCCACCTGCCTGCTCCTGGCTCATAATCCTTGAAACCTTTCCTATTCATGTACTTATCTAAATGTCTTTGAAATGTTGTAATTATACCTACATCCACCACTTCCTCAGGAAATTCATTCCACACGCGAACTACCCTCTGTAAAAACTTTTCCTCTTGTGTCTTTTCTAAATCTCTCTCCTCTCACCTAAAAAGTGTACCTCCTTTTCTTAAAATCCTCAGCTCAGGGAAAAGACAACTACTATTAACTCGATCAGTTCCTTTGAAATAAAAACCAACAACATTCTATTCATCTGAACATCTCTGCTAGCTTTTTGTGATTTATGTACAAAGACTTTGTACTCCAGCTTTCTACAGTCTCTGTCTCCATTTAAGTAATATTTAGCTCCTCCATTCTTCCTGTTAAAGTGCTTAACCGCACATTTTCTCATTATTTTCCACCTGCCAAGTTTATATACACCCATTTAACCTGTCTAGATCTCTCTGTAGACTTTGCCATCCTCAGCATTTGCTTTCCCATTTATTTTTGGTGTCATCCGCAGTCATGGCAACAGTATATTCACTTCCCTTCTCCAAGTTATTAATATGCGATCGTAAATAGTTATGGCCCAGCACTTGCCCCTGTGGCATTCCACTAGTTACAAGTTGCCATCCTGAAAATGACCATTTTATTCCCAACTCCCTGCCTTCTATTAGTTGGCCAATACTCTTTGCATGCTTATGTCCTTCCTCCAACATCATGGACTCTTAGCTTATCAAGTAAATTAACATGCAGTACCTGATCGAACGTCCACTGAAAATCCAAACATATTGCCACCACTGCATCCTTTCATCGATTCTCCTTGTTATCCCCCTCAAAGAATTCTGTTAAATTAGTCCGGCATGATTTTCCCTTTACAAAGCCACGCTGACTCTGATTGATTATAAAATGTATTTCTAAGTGCTCTGCTGTTACCTTCTTCACAACAGACTCTAACATTTTCCCAATGACAGATGTTTAGCTAACTGGTCCGTTTTATTCTTGTCTCCTTCCATTTTTGAATAAATGCATTGCATGGACAATTTTCTGATCCTTCTGCAGTTTTCCAAAGTCTAATGATTCTTGGAATATTACTGCCAGTGTGACCACCATCTCTGCAGCCCCTTCTTTCAATATTTTAATACGCATTCCATCAGGTCCAGGGGACTTTTAGCCTTTAACCCCATTGAGTTTGCCTGCTACCATTTATTTAGTGAATTACTTTATTTATTTTCTCATGCTTTTTGCTCCTTAATTTAGTGTTTTTGGAATGCTATTAGTGTATTTGACCTATGAATACTGATCCAAAGTATTTGTTTGGCTCCTTGAAACTCCTTGAAAGTGGAGTCGCAGGTAGATAGGATAGTGAAGAAGGTGTTTGGTATACTTTCCTTTATTGGTCAGAGTATTGAATACAGGAGGTCATGTTGCAGTTGTATAGGACATTGGTTAAGCCACTGTTGGAATATTGCATGCAATTCTGGTCTCCTTCCTAGCAGAAGGATGCTGTGAAACTTGAAAGGGTTCAGAAAAGATTTACAAGGGTTGGAGGATTTGAGATATAGGGAGAGATTGAATAGGCTGGGGCTATTTTCCGTAGAGTGTAGGAGGCTGAGGGGTTTATAAAATCATGAGGGGCATGGATAGGATAAATAGACAAAGTCTCTTCCCTGGGGTTGGGGAGTTGAAAACTAGAGGGCATAGGTTTAAGGTGAGAGGGGAAAGATATAAATCAGACCTAAGGGGCAACTTTATCACACAGGGGTTGGTACATGTATGGAATGACTTGCCAGAGGAAGTGGTGGAGGCTGGTACAATTGCAACATTTAAAAAGCATCTAGATGGGTATTTGAATAGGAAGGGTTTGAAGGGATATGAGCTGGGTGCTGGCAGGTGGGACTAGATAAGGTTGGGATAGCTGATCGGTGTGGACGAGTTGGACCGAAGGGTTTGTTTCCATGCTGTACATCTCTATGACTGTATGACTCTATAACTCCTTCACCATTTTCAGATTCTTATTCATTTTTCCAGCCTTGTTTTCTAAGGAAGCTCTGTTAACTTTGGCCTCTTTCTTTCTTGTTGTATATTTAAAGAAGCTCTTGCTATCCATTTTGATATTACTTGCAAGTTTATATTCATTATTTGATCATTTTGTTTTTAAACTTTCCCAATCCTCTGGCTAACCACTAATCTTTGGCACTATGTGAAGGCTTTGTCGGTTTTTCTCTTTCAATTTGATTTTATCGTTAACCTTCTTGATTAAACCTGGACAAATTACCACCTTTTTAGAATCCTTTTATCTTGTTGAGTTTTATCTTTGTCGTAGTCTTTAATTATTTTCTTAAAAAGTGTCATTGGTTCTTTATCATCTTTGCTGCTAAACTCCTTTGCCAGTCCACTCCAGCCAGATCTGTCCTCACTTCCTTTGTAATTACCCTTAGTCAAGTGTGCTAAATTTAAACACAGCAACAAACATGGAAGAGAAGAAATGGCAGACACCTGATCATAGAATCCCTACACTGTGGAAACTGGCCATTCAGCCCAATGAGTCCATACTGACACTCCTCACAGCATCCCACCCAGACTCATCCCATCCTTGTAACCCTGCAATCCCCATGGCTAATCCATCTAGCCTATATGTCTCTGAACAGGCAATGGCCTAGTGGTTTTATCGCAAGACAGTTAGCCCAGAGACCCAGGTAATGTTCCGAGGCCCCTGATTTGAAGTCCTGCCATGGCAGATGGTGAAATTTGAATTCAATATAGCCTGGAATTAAGAGTCAACTGATGACTATGAGCTCATTGTCGATTATTGGGAAAAACTCACCTGCTTCATTGATGCTCTTCAGGGAAAGAACCTGCCATCCTTACCTGGTCTGGCCAACATGTGACTCCAGACCCACAGCAATGTGTTTGCATCTTAACTGCCCACTGGGCAATTTGAGAGGGGCAATAAATATTGCCCAGCCAGCGATGCCCTCATCCTGCGAATGAATTTTTTAAAAAACTCTGGGTAACTCAGCATGGCCAATCCACCTAACCTGCATATCTTTTGACTGAGAAAGGAAACCCACACAGAGTGGGAAAGAATGTCTGTGTGTAGTTTGCACAGTCGCCTGAGGGTGAAATTGAACCCAGGTCCCTGGGTGCTGTGAGGCAGCGTGCTGTCCACATCCTATGAATGAGTTTGTAAAGAAGTTGACCCAAAAGGGGCATACGGGATTTGAACATGTCCAGAGAGATGCTCACTGTCGAGACAGAATGCAAGAACCATTGCATAGACTGTCATCAGACTCCCTGAGGCAGATTCATATCCATGTTCAAAGGGATGGCCTAAACATCATTCCCTAGTCTACAGCATTGTTTGGGATTTCATGCCAATCACTCATTGAAAAAAGGCATTCAATAATGCTGCACAAAAGATACAAATCATCAAGGTTCAAGGCTTCCATTAATTAGTAAGTTTTAGATCTGTTTTATGAACGTATGTGTAATTGCACAAAACAAAGTGTTATTACACACAAGTGAGCATTAAAATAAATTATTTTTATGTGCAAAGCATTGCTGTTTTACATGCATACGACCCCCCAAACTACAAAGGAACAGTGCTACATGCCTACTGATCATAATTCAGAGAATAAAGGAAATAGCACACCAGGGACAGTGGAATATGATGCATGAAAGAACTGGTTGTATTTGCTCAGCTGTCATTGTTCATGTTATCCCATCATCTTTAGAGTGATCGGTTCCAGTTACTAACATAACTGCATTTACCTACAAATATATGAAAGTACTTAGTCTTTACTGGTAAATTAGGTACCCGATGAAGGGGGTGAAAGCACAGAGCACTGCAATCTGCACTGAAGCATGTATTAGCCTATTCATTTTTATTTTACTGGAAAGGCATTTCCAGTGGTATCACTCCTGGTAGATGAGATAAAGCACCCTTTTGGAACCATTACTGGAATCAAGCCCAGAGCTGAATGAACAACCCAGCAGTGGGTCTGGGTATCAAAAACATTCTGATGCCCTTTAAACCCAAAACTGCAGGTGTATCAGAAATTGTGAAAGCCATTTTATTTCAATTATGGGACCTGCTCGCTATTTTATGTTTCTTTGAATGCATTTTGACAACGTCGTATGGGTCACATTAAAATTTTTTAAAACCTGCCACCGTTGTATATTCTTACACATGCTGATACTGACATGTGTGAATAATGGTCAGATTGCTGGAAACTTTCATTTTTGATCCTGAAATAAAAAAGGGTTACTGGGTGTGATTGCAATTTTTCTCAAATTGCACAATGTCAGTTTCTGATGAGGAAGTAAAGATAGGCCCACACATTAGATGCACAAATGAGGACGATGCTGGATGTAACTTTGAAATTATTTTCCCACAGGAGCCGCTTCCCACCCATACAATCCAAAGTTATTGTCAAGGCCAACGATTCACAGTTTTCACAGAAAAATTGGCTGCATTCAGTCACCAAAATACCAGTTAAAAACTCAAAGTCATAAGAGTGGATTGACTCAGTAACACAAAGCATCTCTCATGCCATTACACTTCTTAATATGAAAGCAAAACAATGTTTTTCCCAACTCTATGTCACTTGAAACGTAGTCTCAGATGAATCTGTGAGGACCACTAAGAATTCTTGCCGATGGCACACTTCGAAGCGTCACATCTCATTACCGATGCACTTTCTTCTGACCTGGAATGGAAGTCCCAAAGGCCAAAACTGCCTGGAACCGTCGTGCAGCCACAAACAGGATTCGCCCATTTAGATTAATCCCCACAGGGGCAGTTTGAGTTAAAGCTTTCCAAGAGAAAGAGCGAGTTAGCAAGCAAACGTCACATCTCGGACTCAGCCCCAGGCAACACATTGGATACTACTGGAGGCCACCCACAGGAGATTTCTCAAACTAGAATGTTGAAGATTATCACACACACATCTGTTCATTACAATGTGGAGTGGATGGGAGCTGCTGGCTATGACTTATTCAAATTGGACAGACTTCATTCAAAGGATATTTTTGAATACAATGTGCAATACTGCAGGAGGATCATTCATAACAGGAATGAATACCTTACAAACCTTATCGCCACTGAGTTTCCATTGCGTTATGTCTATGTCTGTTATACATTGAATCATTGGCATAATTGTTATCTTTATTTAATTGCCAGGAGAAAATGAGGAGTGCAGATGCTGGAGATCAGAGTCGAGAATGTGGTACTGGAAAAGCACAGCAGGTCAGGCAGCATCCGAGGAGCAGGAGAGTCGGTTTATGCCCGAAACGTCGATTCTCCTGCTCCTTGGATGCTGCCTGACCTGCTGGGCTTTTCCAGCACCACATTCTTGACTTTACTTAATTTCCAGGCTGATATACAAATGTAAGCCTTTTTTCTGCATGATGTGGAGGTGCCGGTGTTGGACTGGGGTGGACAAAGTCAAAAATCACATGATACTGGGTTATAGTTCAGCAGGTTTATTTAAAAAAAACATCTGAAGTTTCAAATAAACCTATTGGACTATATCCCAGTGTCGTGTGATAGTCTTAAAGAAAAATCAAAACAGTCAGATGCCCGTGAGCACTGGAGTTCTTTTTCTGTATGATCAGTGTTGTAGTCTGGGAAATGCAGCAACCAATTTTGCACACAGCAAGCTCCCACAGACAGCAATGCAATAAAGATCACGGAATGTGTTTTGGTGGCATTGACGGAAAGAAACATTGTTGTCTCGGACAACAGGAAAACTCACCTACATTATAAAATAATGCCTACAGATTCTTTCCTAGCCACTTGCAATATCAGACAGAGCCCAGTCGGACATCTGATCTGAAAGACTGTTACCTTCATTAATGCACTGCAGTGTCAGCCTAAATGAGCCTGGAATGGGACTCTTGAACCCAGAACCTTAACTTAAAAGCAAGTCTGGCTGCTGGCTAAGCCACAGCTGGTGAGCTAATTGGCTGGAATTTGGTCCTCCCCTGGCAAGCAGTTCCCACCTCTCCATTATCGATGTGTACAAAACATAGTCAAACCATGCTGCCCCCTTCCCCCATGCAATCCCAAAAATGATACACTCGATAAAATTAACCATAAAAACATCAATTCAGGCAGCATCCAACGAGCAGCGAAATCGACGTTTCGGGCAAAAGCCCTTCATCAGGAATGGCTTGGGGCTTTTGCCCGAAACGTCGATTTCGCTGCTCGTTGGATGCTGCCTGAATTGCTGTGCTCTTCCAGCACCACTGATCCAGAATCTGGTTTCCAGCATCTGCAGTTATTGTTTTTACCTCATAAAAACATCAAGCCTGCCCAGCTGTGTTGTACTTTTCATAAATAAATTGATGGTGGTGAGTGGAATGTACCTAGCAGTTCCACAGTTTTATTTGCATGATTTTGTTAGATGTGGGCACCAGCATTTATGGTCCATCCCTTACTTTCCCGTGGGTAGCTGTTGGAGCCACCAGCTTCCAACACTGTAGACTGTCTAATGAAATGCCACTAAATAATGTGTCAGGGTTTTGACAACAACAGCAAAGGAACAGTAGGTGATGTACGACCAGATCAGGATGCTGCAGTAATTTCATGGAATTTAAGAACAGAGGAACTCAAATAGATGAGTTGCCTGGATCACCCTCTTGACCTGTCCTTCTTCGTTCTCACCTATCCTCTCCAACCTCCTCTGTGAAATATCACCTTCACCTCCACTTTCATCGACCTATCGCATTCTCAGCTACTTCCCCTCCCCCCCCCCTCCCCACCTCGGGCCACCCCCTCATTCCTGATGAAGGGCTTATGCTCGAAACGTCGATTCTCCTGCTCCTCGGATGCTGTCTGACCAGCTGTGCTTTTCCAGCGCCACACTTTTCAACTCTGATGTCCAGCATTTGCAGTCCTCACTTTCTCCCACATTTGAAGAGACAATAGCTGATCTGCAAACCATTGCCAAATCCCACCTTTGCTCCATATGCTTGATTAGATTAGATTCCCTACTGTGTGGAAACAGGCCCTGTGTGGAAACAGGTTGAACTACAGAAACAAAGACAGCTCACTGTAGCTGTACAGTGTCATGGTAAAACCACACTTGGAGTACTTTGTGCAGCTTTAATCTTCTTACCCCCCAAAAAAAGGTATAATTGCTATAGAGAGAAAGCATGGAAGGTTGAACAGACTAATTCTTCCAATGGCAGATTTCTTCAATGAGGAGATATTGACTCGACTGGGTCTGTATTGAATGGAGTTTAATGTGGTGATTTACTTTGAAAAGAACAACTGAAATGCAGAGTATTGGGCTAATGGTAAGATTCTTGGTAGTGTAGATGAGCAGAGAGATCTCGATGTCCATGTACATGTACACAGATCCCTGAAAGTTGCCACTTTGATAGGGTTGTTAAGAAGGCATATGGTTTGTTAGCTTTAATTGGTAGAGGGATTAGGTTTTGGAGCCATGAGGTCATGCTGTAGTTGTTCAAATCTCTGGTGCGACTACACTTGGAGTATTGCATACAGTTCTGGTCACCGCATTACAGGAAGGATATGAAAGTTTTGGAAAGGGCTCAGAGGAGATTTACTAGGATGTTTCTGGTATGGAAGAAAGATCTTATGAGGAAAGGCTGAGGGACTTGAAGCTGTTTTCTTACAGAGATGAAGGTTGAGAGAAGACTTAGTTGAGACGTACAAGATGATCAGAGGGTTAGGTAGAGTGGACAGTGAGAGCCTTTTTCCTCAGATGGTGATGGCTAACATGAGGGGTCATAGCTTTAAATTGAGGGGAGATAGATATAGGACAGATGTCAGAGGTAGTTTCTTTACTCAGAGTAGTAGGGGCATGGATTGCACTGTCTGCAACAGTGGTAGACTCGCCAACTTTAAGGGCATTTAAAGGGTCATTGGATAAACGTATGGATGAAAATGGAATAGTGTAGGATAGATAGGGTTCAGATTGGTTCCACAGGTCAGCACAACATCAAGGGCCAAAGGGCCTGTTCTGCACTGTAACGTTCTCTGTTCTATATTAGGAGCAGTAATAGGACATTCAGTCTGTGCTGCACCATTAAATTAGCACCTGACTACAGATCTCATACCGTGGTGATAGTGTCCCTATCTTTGAGCCTGGAGTTCTGAGCTCAAGTTACATTTGCTGCAAAATCATGTCTGAAAGCTCAAGTAATTAAAAAAAAGGCGAGTTACTCCATGCTGTCAGCTAACTTTTCATCCATTGGTTGTCAAACAATCTGTCTACCCATTTGAAAATGTTCAAAGACTCTGCTTTGAACACCTTTTGAGGAAGAAAGATTTAAAAAAAACACTTAACCCTCTGAGAAAGCATTTTACCATCCTCAGAAGCTTGGGTGAAATTAATCCTTTGGAAAATCTAAGATAACATGTCAGATAAGCTCTAGAAATAGCTTCAGAAAATTTGGAAGATACATTCAAGTAATAGTTGTTCCTTCATTGGAAACATTCGACCCAACAAGTCCATGTCAGCATTACCTCCCGCATTCACCCAATTTGTTTGGTCACAGATGTCCATCTAGTGGGACATAGCAGTTCCCACAGTATCTGAGTTGCTGTAGCAACACACACTTTAATATGAGTTTAGTTGTCCAGAGTTATGAGAGAGGGTCCAACATTCTTTCCATCACACAGCTGACCAGGAATCTCTCTCACTCTTCCCACCTGCAATCAGTATGTGCCAGGAGGGTGTTCAACATGGACAAAAACTGAAATTACTGAAAAAAAAACACAGCAGGTCTGGCAGCATCTGTGGTGACACAGCAGAGTAAACATTTCGGGTCCAGTTATCTTTCTTCAGAACTGGGGTCAGTAGACCCAAAATGTGAACTCCGCTTTCTCTTCACAGATGCTGCCAGACATGCTGCGCTTTTTCAGCAATTTCAGTTGTTGTTTCTGATTTCCAGCATATGCAGTTCTTTCTCTTTTTTTGACCCACCACACTGCAAAATCTTCCTCACTGTCTTGTTTTAACACCATCATCTTGATAAATTGTTATGATCACTCTACCTTAGTTTGTATAGTTTTGAATTACTTATTACTTTGGTTAGACCATTGGCATGTGACACTTATACCTGTCATGTTATTCAAGTCATTTTAAAGTATTTTGTAATTATCTCTCTACCTCACTTAATCGGTTGTTATTCAGCAGTTGACACTTTAGTTGGTGTCTGACACTCTTGGTCAACTGCAGAGACTTATTATCTCACATTCCACTCACCAGTTGTATGATCTTTTGATCTCTCTGCTGATAAATCCGGTGTCTTTTCCCCCTCACTTCACCTGACAAAGGGGCTATGCTCCGAAAGCTTGTGATTTCAAATAAACCTGTTGGACTATAACCTGGTGTCATGTGACTTCTGACATTGGCCACCCCAGTCCAACTCTGGCAACTGCACATCTTGGTTTTTCTCTGTTTAAGATTTGACATGCTTGACTGTGTTGATAAATGCACATTCTTTGCACATTTGAGTCCTCAGAGGGAGGATTTTCCCCACTGTGCCATGAGACTGCCAAATTTCCGTGCAGGCATCAGTCAAAGTATGAAGAAACTCTGAACTAGTTTGCAATGGAACACTATCAATTTATAGGTGGGTTGGATTTCAGCAAATTGCATGAGGCAATATTATAGGATTAGTGCCATGTCAAATACTTCAATATATAAGCCTCAGGGATCTCAATAAAACACAAGAACCATCCGGAAGCTTAATTGGTGGAAGTAGCACATTTCTCTTTTATTGTCAACTGCTTATTTCTGACAGTGGCCGCTGTACTTTGAGACAGCTCAGATTAAAACAGAACTGAGACACAGAACCCCAGCTGCTTCACATATTGTAACGTTTCATAATTATTCTTGAATTGCGTAGCTGGATTGTTCACATATTAAATAACCAGAGCTGGTAGCTCCACGCATTTAGAGGATTGGATATCGTAGAGTTCAGGATGTTGACAATTACCAGAAACCCTTCAAATCCGGCCAATTTTCAGAATTTAGAAGCTATACCGGCGACTTCCAATATTCTATAAAAACTCTCTAAATCACTTTAGAACAAATCTCATATAATGTTCATAAACCAGCTGGCACTGGGCAGCCAACATCTATCATCAGCGTTTTGAATACAGCAAATCAATTCAGTCTAAAAAAGGTCAATTATGAAGGATAGCTGGCTTGTTAAAGCAAAGTAAAAGCCTGTTCAGGTAACTTTGCATTTCTTGTAAACATTACTGTTCCGTCTGTGAAGCTAGCTCATGATTAATGACAGGAATGTAAAGTTGCAGACTTCAACTGTCTCTCTTTAATGCTTCTACAACCGCATGTCTGGAGTAGGAGAAAATCAATTTCTCCACGTCCTGCCAGTCTTACTATGGTGCCAGCCATGCCTTAGCAGCTTAGACAACTTACTGCTACTTGAATTATTAGGCTGTAGGCTCGAGTCCCACTCCAAAGTCTGAAGTACAAAGTCTAGGTTAATTCTCCAGCACAGTACATAGGGAACCTTTTGGATGAGGCTGTGAGCCACGCTCTCTCAGGTGGATGCAAAAGACCCTGTGGCACTTTCCAAAAAGGACAAGGCAGGTCTCACAACATCCTAAACATCGTTCATCCCTGAACTGATATTGAGAGACACCAGGGATGAGATTGCAAGGTCAATCAGACAGAGTTCAAACACTTTTCCGGTCAAGAGTTCTATTCCAACTCTCGTCTCAAGAGTTCAACAACACTGATAACGGGGTGGAGATAAATAGGGAACAAGCAATCTCATCCAGTTATCCTTTAATTAATGAAGGAGCATTACCTCTTCCCTAGTTCTCTCTGCTTTCAGGCTACCTTGTTAAACTTCATTGATGCTAACAATCCACTGAACAGGTCATCATCACATCGCTGTTTCAGACTGCATTGTTTGCAAAGTAGCTGCCACATTATAAACAACTTTGCTTTGAAAGTGTCGGCTCATTGTCAAGCACTTTGGGATATCCTAAGACCCATTAAAAAGTTGCTTAATAAATGCAAGAATTTCATCGTGGTGGTGGTCCCACGCTCCAATGATAATGGTGCTCTTGACAATAGTAATCAATGGAATGCAAGGATTTGCAGGCATACTGAAACGTTGTTGTGCCTGCTCTCACCCCCTCGAGTATAATCAAGGGAAAACAGAGAGGCAATAGAAGATTAAGGAAAACGTCAGGGCTTTTAAACTGACCCTCAGCAGCTATGTACATTGTGACTGCATCTTAGGGGCTGCCAAAACATGCCTAGGGATATATGAACCAACAGTCAACTCCTGTCAGACAGTATCTATATTCTTCACTCTCTGGGAACACCTATATATTCCAGACAAAATACAGCAGCAATATAATGCTTCAGCTCAGACAGAACCACCAGAATTGTTCTCAAGCAGAGGCATAACACAAATGGCAATAATTTCCATCCCCTTAAACAAATCGTCTGACATCGAGTTCCCCACCAATTTGATGGAGTCGACCGGCTAGTGGGGCTGCATCTTTTTCACCCAAGTCCAATTACATAACCAACAATAAGAGAGTGAACTCCAAAGGCTCGCTCGTCCAGATGTGCAGAGAGTACCTAAAGCAGAGGCAGGAGACCAGCGTGGTGTGCCAGGTAATCTGAACAACACAGCCTGGCACTGGGTAAACTGGGGAGACGCAGCTGAATAAACCATGGTCCAAAGGTAGCAGGCAAGTACGGAGAAAGAAGTTGCTGTATTCATGGAAGGTTTTTTTTTTCAGGGGAGGGTTAAAGAAAACTCTTTATTAGGACTGCTACCGAATACACAATGTAACTATTAGCACGCTTTAAACTTCACCCTTTCTCAACATTAAATAAAACCAAGGTGCAGACTTTCGGTGGCCATTGGTATAAACTCTTTTAAAAGCCTCAAATCTGTACTTACGGGAATATGCGGTGGCGATGATCAGCCATAAATTGAAGAACAAACATAAGGTGAGGGAGAGCTTGAGAGCAGCGCCCGAGTCCATCTTTAAAGCAGAGATCAGGACAGTAACTCTTTACTGCTCACCACAGCATCGCGCCTCTGATCACCTTCCTCCTTCTCTCTCTCTCCTCTCTGTCTCTCTCCTCCAACCGCCCCCCCCCCCCCGTTTGTTTTCCTTTTGCCTCCTCCTCTTCCTTTTTATTGCATAAAAACACAAGCGGTGCTAATTCACGTCTTCCTACCGCCACACGTTCTCCTGCACCAGCTGCGGGCAAGTCACACACGATAGCAGAGATTGTGGAGAACCACTGGGTTAAGAGAATGCACAGAGAGAGAGAGAGAGATGCTGACTGTACAGGTTGGAGAGAAAGTCAGTTCGCAGAAAGCACGGGTCTATCACTACACTCCACACACACACACACACACACACACAGAGATTCCCGCAGTTATCATTAGTGGGAACTGATTGTCATTCCCCCCTTTTTAACTTGAACTCACCGCTGTCCTGTGAGAGAGAGCAAACACATCAGCAATCTCCACCCCCAACCTTCAACATCTTCCCCTTACCATTCCCCCCACCCCGTCAGAATCTGTTACTTTCCAGAATAGACCCTGGCGTTATCCACGTATATGAAACAGCTACCAACATAAGTCAGTTCTGAGGAAGGGTCACAGGACTCGAAAGGTTAACTCTGATTTCTCTCCACAGATGCTGCCAGACCTGCTGAGCTTTTCCAGCAACTCAGATTTTTGTGCCCATCAGAAACCTCTCCAGTTAACACTTGAATCTCATCTGAGTATTCACTTGCGTTTGAATAGGAACTCGAAGGACAGACAAGTTTTGTTTTTCTCTCTTTCTTCCTCCCCACATCCCACATGCATTGGCTCCAGTGTATCATAACCTAAAAGGGAAAGATGTGGTTTATTATAAGCAGCGAGTCTACACAAGGGAGATCCATTTCACAACACGTGGAAACGAGTGAATGTGCTGGGCTTTTGTTTTATAAATCCAGGATTCCCAAACTAATGTAGTGCAAAATCTCACAATTTCCAGGCAAAACAAGTTCTTGAGCTCTGTAGAAATTAGTAGTCTCTTCAGGATTGAAGGAAGAAGGGGCTGCTGTTTCCCCTGTTCCTGCTAAGTGCTAATCATGGGGAAAATAAATTAAGGAGAAAGTGAGGACTGCAGATGCTGGGGATCAGAGCTGAAAATGTGTTGCTGGAAAAGCGCAGCAGGTCAGGCAGCATCAAAGGAGCAGGAGAATCGATGTTTCGGGCATGAGCCCTTCTTCAGGAATGTAGAGGGAGGAAGAGAGCTTCTTCAAGGAAGGCATCCTTGCAAGAGAATTCGCAGTAGGTTAAAATCAACTAGGAGAAAGTGAGGACTGCAGATGCTGGAGATCAGAGCTGAAAATGTGTTGTGTAGATGGAGGAAGAGAGCTTCTTCAAGGAAGAAGGGCTCATGCCCGAAACATCGATTCTCCTGCTCCTTGGATGCTGCCTGACCTGCTGTGCTTTTCCAGCAACACATTTTCAGCAGGGAAAATACATTAACCCAACTCAGCATTAATGAGTGCTAACCACACATTTATTAGTCTTCCTTTAACTAATTATACATGGATTCCAAAAAACCCTCTACTGTGCTGTACATGCCTCTGACCTTCCATAACATTCATCTCAGTTACAGATCCTCATGTTCCAAAGTTGCAATGCATTGACACTACAAACATCATTTCAGTTTATAATTTCAATTACATTACACTGTAAACTTTTGCTAAACATTCTGTGTCCTATGATCTTATACTCCACAACCACCTGATGAAGGAGCAGTGCTCCGAAAGTTAGTGCTTTCAAATAAACCAATTGGACTATAACCTGGTGTTGATTTTTAATTCAAGCTAAACCATTAATGATTGAGGCACTGTTCTGCTTGGGTCAGTTTCTATCCTAAGTTATTTGCATTTCTTATGTTTAAAGGTTGTATTTTTGTTTTAAACTCATTCCCTGCTCGGGAGCCTGAAACTTCCCGGTGAAATTGCCTGCAGTGCAGAACATCTACTTATTGCCTTACTGAGGAGGGATGGGGAGTA
>NC_057716.1:97916149-97924774 GCF_004010195.1 Chiloscyllium plagiosum
TTCCTCTTTCCCATTCTTCCCCCTACCCACCCTTTCCCTTTCCTCCCCTTCTGTATGTGCATGGGCCCTCTGCCTTTTCCATCTCTCAACCCAACTCTTCTTTCTAAGAAAAAATAATTTGCCTTATCTTGCACATTCGCTTTCAATGTCCAACCACTGATTTTTGAACAGTGACTGCTAATTCTAGGTGCTCCTATATAGTAACATACTCTTCCCACCCTTTCCCTTTCCTCCCCTTCTGTATGTGCATGGGCCCTCTGCCTTTTCCATCTCTCAACCCAACTCTTCTTTCTAAGAAAAAATAATTTGCCTTATCTTGCACATTCGCTTTCAATGTCCAACCACTGATTTTTGAACAGTGACTGCTAATTCTAGGTGCTCCTATATAGTCAACATACTCTCCATGTTGACCCGTCAAGCACCTTCAAGATCTCCTATTTTTTGATCTTCTAAAATCCGGTGCATATAAGGTAGCCCTCTGATCTTTCCTAATAATACAGCACTCACCCCTCCCGCCACCTCCATTCCAGGATTCATTTACCTTAAATAGAGAGTTTAGTTTTTTGCAACTTTCAGACCAAGAGTGTTTAGTTAGAAATCTGCAGGTTATTAGAAGCTGAGAAAGTCTAAGCTCTCAGCTTCATGTATGCAGATACTATAATACATATGATGAAAAGGTGGAGCCAATTAGTTAATTAGAATATAACGATTTTCTATAAAGTGGAAACGTCTCTGGATTTGAATCTCTGCGAAGTGATGGTTTTGGAAAGTAGATTGAAAATTTTGTTGTGTATTTTAAAATCTTTTGACCGTGTTCCATACCTAGATAGTTTGGTCTGTTTTATGTTGCTTTCACAATTTTAAAGGCATTCTGCAGCTTTATGTGATTAGGTTTCAGTGACCGTCTAGCATGTTAATTAAGATTTTTAAAAATAAGTATGATCTATCAAACCAACTTTCATTCGTGATCTAACTTGTCCAGTAACACTATTAGCTAAAGTTAATTGAACAGCCCCTTCCATATGCCTGTAGGATTGGTGCTGAAAATTTGTCATACGCTGGGAAATGAGCAGTGACTGGGAAGGATGTTATTTTCCCATCCAATTCTCAACTGCTGTCAAAATTGCATGGAACTTTGCAATATTCTTTTATGATTTAGTATTTATTTCAAAGTTGCTCCTCTGCTGGGCAAAATGATGACCTTTCTGTGCAAACATCTTCCGGGTAACCTTTTTAAGAGAGTGCTGTGTCCTCATGCATAGGGATCATTAGTTTCAAACAATGGACTTTCTGTCTCTGCCTCCCGCACTGGGGAACATCCTATTGTTGAGTGTAGGAGTCTGTTTCAACCTGTGCATTAGTTTCCTCATGAACTATATATTATTTAAAAGGGAGTTTGTTAGGTCACCCTGTTGGCTTGCTTGTCCATCCATTGGGGGTTTATTTACTGTATACAACAAGTTCTTCACTCTGACAGGTCAATGTTACAAAGCTTCTGCTGCTCTTTATAGGAAGAGATTGATGGAAGTCATTTTTTGCTGATGCTGTGTCACTTGTAGGAAGATGAAGAGTGGGATCAGTCAAACCATGTGGCTCATCAAATGTATTCTTTTCCTACAACATGTAGAACGTGCCCTCTGTGAGCTCTGATCATCTTACAAAATTCCCTCAGGGAGTTTAATAACCACAGGTAAACCTTCCAAGAATATAAACAAGATACTCTGTGCAATGTCTGTGACATTTCCCCAGGTGATGAAACAAAATAAGGGCTTGGTGTAACAATACAGCTTGCATTACTCGACCTTCTGCACACAGCACTCCAGAAATCACTGCAACTTATTCCGAACCTCTCAACTCTCAGTCTAACATGCATTGATTATTTATTATTATTTAACCATCTTCCCTGAACCAGACTGGAAGCAAGAACCTTGAAATTCTTTAAGAAATGGTTGAATATCATAATGGTGGCCATGAAGCTTATTCAAAAATTTAACAGCTAAGTTGGCCAATCTATGATGATATATATATAAATAACCTTCCTTCATAGCTAACTCGATCTTGTAAAGGAGTTCTTCACCACAGTAGAATTGATGCTGAAAAGTGATTATTTTTTCTTGAACATCCATCCCTCATGTATGCCAACTGCTGTGTTATCATTTCCACTTACTTCAAATTTCGTGAAGATGCAATTCTGTTGCATTCTGATTGCGTAAAGTATATTCCTTTGAAAGATTCTTTCTGTGGAAAGAGCTTTCTTAACTTAAACTTTATAAATCCATGCCACAGAACAATAAGCTAATTGATGTTTGCACTACCTCCAGCTACAATCCAATCAAACCACAAAAGAATATAGTGCACCGGTAAACTCATCTCTCTTAGCTCTTCACCCAATTAACTTTATCTAATTCTTAGCTCAGTAAATTTTTAACATGATATAAACAGAATGAAGTATAAAGACCTGAGTTAAAGGATTTATATTCCACATGTAGTCATGACTATAATTCAAATCATTGTGAAGTATTTGGTCCTCAATTTCGTGGAGTATGAAAATAAAATTCATGGCTCTTTATAAGATATGGGGCTGTTTTCCCTGGAGTGTCAGAGGCTGAGGGGTGACCTTCTAAAGGTTTAAAAAAATCATGGCTTTATAAAACTCGATAAGGTGACCTCTCAGCCTCTGACACTCCAGGATAAACAGCCCCAGCTTACTCAGCCTCCCTCGATAGCTCAAACCCTCCAATCCTGGCAACATCTTTGTAAATCTTTTCTGACCCTTTCAAGTTTCACAACGTCCTTCCAATGGGGGGAGTCCAGAATTGCATATAATATTCCAAAAGTGGCCTAACCAATGCCCTGTACAGTTGGAACATGACCTCCCCTCAAACTGTTTCAAACAAAATAAATTCTAACTGCCAACTGCAGTTGTTGAATCCTCCACAATCAAAATTGTGGGGACCATTAACCAGGAATATAATCGGGCTACCATATAGATATTATGTTCTTCTGTGTCAGAAATATATTTTCTGATTCCCTAAAGCCTGTTCACAAGTCAGGAATGTAATGGAATACTCTCCACTTCCTGGATGAGTGCAGCTCCAACAGTACCGAGGAAGAACATCATAGTTCAGGAGTAAGCAAGCCAATTTATTGATTCCCCTCTAGCACCCTCAATATTGACACTTCATATCAGTACTGATAGGAGATATCAATATTGATGGTGCTAGATGGCGTAATTTCTGCTGCAATGTCTGATGGTCTTATGGCCTGTTATGGGCTATTGATGATCGCACTCCACAATCATGGCCTGTTCAATGATAAAGGTCCATAAGATGTAGCAGATTTATAAATGCACTCTTTCATTGTCTTTCCCCCTCTGTCTACTGTTAATTTCTTCTATTATTTCAGATTCCTCCATCCTGCTGTTGATACCTGCATTTTCCATTACCATTGTGAAGGCCAACGCAAAGTATTTATTGACATTAATTTCGGATATCTGGTCAGTAGGGATGCGTTGGACTGAAGAATCGTTTCTGTACTGTACAACTCTATGACTCCGCACACATATCATCTCCAATGGGCCCAACTCTTTCCCTAGTTACTTTTTTTCTGTTTTGTCGATATAAAACACTACCTGCCAATGTTTTTTCATGAACTGTCTTAGCTTTCCTTCCTTAACTTTCCCTCTTACACATTGTATATTCTCCTAGGCACTCTGCCATATTACAATATCACCTCAAAACATTTCTGGGCAACTCATAGGAAAGGACGGCTGCTTATCCATATTCAATTCATCAATACTCAGTGTTGAACAAATCTTTCACCACTGCAATAACCACAATTACTTGAAAATATCTTCTCAATCACCTTTTCTGTGTCATTCAGTATCTTAAATTCAAAGACTGTGATGACTTTCTACTGATTTAATTCTCAATCATTGAACACTATTTAAATCCATTAAATTTTGTGTCATTTGTATGTTGCACAGACCTACCCCTGGTTCCTCCCTCCAGAAGCATATCTGAGTGCATTAAAGGCATACAATTGTGAAATGAGTGAAACTACATAAAAAATTCAGAATATGGCTACAGTAGTGATTTAGGAAAACATTAAAATGTCCTGAAACAAAACCAAAATTGCAGGAGAAACTCAGCAGGTCTGGGAACATCTGTGGAGAGAAAGCACAGTTAAAGTTTCAAGTCTTTCTTTGGAATTGGACTCAAAGTGTTTTCTCTTCACAGATATTGAGTGTTTCCAGCCATTTCTGTTTTTTGTTACACTTCTCTGTTTTATTTTCCATTAAAATGTCCCATTTTGGCATTATTACATACCCTGGCAATTCATTCTAGTCTCTAATTAGCCTCCTGTAGGAGAGGTATTTTTACTGGATGCACACAAATCACAAGCAACATTTCCTACTTTTCCATATTTAATACCGGGCAGCATGGTGGCTCAGTGATTAGCACTGCTGCCTCACAGCACCAGGGACTTGGGTTTGATTCCTGCCTCGGGTGACTGTCTGTGTGGAGTTTGCGCATTCTCCCCATGTCTGCGTGGGTTTCCTCCTGGTGCTCCGGTTTCCTCCCAAAGTCCAAAGATGTGTAGGTTAGGTGAATTGGCCATGCTAAATTGCCAATTTAGGGGTAAATACAGAGTAGGGGAATGGGTCTGGATGGGTTACTCTTCGGAGGGTCGGTGTGGACCTGCTGAGCTGAAGGGCCTGTTTCCATACTGTAGGGAATCTAACCTAATAGCAATTATGTTTTCATAGTTTGCTAGCTAACATGAATGTTTTGTATCTGTATTGTATCTCACCTGCTATTCCCTTGGCTAGTGATCTTCTAGTTGGTTCAAATCATTTCAACAATGATGAGCCAGGCATCAACATGAGACACTTTACAAACCTTATTTACTGAGCTACTCTCCTCCTAATCTATGGAATCACAGGAGATCAATTGGCCCCTTGTCTTTATGCTGCCTTTTTTGAAAGAGTTACCCAATTTGTCCCACACTCTTGTTCTTTTTCCACATTCACTTTCTCATGCGTTTTCCTTTCCAAGAGTACATTCGATTTCATTTGAAAGTTACTATTGCACCTGCTTCCACCACACTTTGCGATAGTGCAGTCCAAAGCAGTACAACGCACATTATATTTTTAACAAATACAGTCAACCAACCTTTGGGTTTTTTTTGCCAATTATCTTTAAATCTATGCTCTCCATTTACCAACAAATTCTGCCACATGAAACTGTTTCTTTCTATCTACTCTATCAAAACCCTTCATACATTTATTTAAAGCTCACTTCGACCTTTGTTGCTTTACAATTCCAGATTCTCTAATCTCACCACATAACTGAAGTCTTTTATCCCTGGTATCATTTCGTAAATCTCCTCTGCACCCTTTCCAAGGACGCGTTGCTTATGAATGATTTGGACAGAAAATAATTTCAGTATAAACCCTCGAGAGATCCTCTGACGAGATGTCTGGGAGAAAATACAATGTATTTATCTTGTTTAAGTCTGCCATAAGTCAGTTTTCTGCCTGCACTACCCATTTCTATTGCATCACCCTAACTTCCCCTTCGACAAAAGCCTTCTATGTGGAACTTTGTCAAATACTTTCTGCAAATCTGAGCAAATGCTGTTCACAGGTACCTTACTGCAGCTCATTTAATTGCTCTCAGAGGATTAGCCTGCGCTTGGTATATTGCTTTTCAATTTGTGACATTTTCCTTGAATGACCTCTTTTCAAAAAAATCAAATACATTGACAGCAGCCAGTAATATTCTCCAGAGTATTGTATCTATTTACTGAGGTTACAATCACTGGCCTGCAGTTTCCTGAAGAATATCTCGGTTCTTTTTAGAACATAAGCTGGCATCTGCTGGTCTTTTCTGTGTTGTTACATTATTTATTTTCTGAGAAGTCATAAACAAGAGTATACCTATTTCTCTGCCAATGTGTTGGAAATTAATGGGTATATGCTATTTGCTGGGTGCATCTTGGAAAAAATCTGGAATGAAGGTCAGACGATGACCGTGAATCCATTGTAGATTGTCAGAAAACCCATTTGGTTCACTAATGTGCTTTAGGGAAAGACGCTGCCATCCTTACCTGGGCTGGCCTATATGTAACTCCAGAACCACAGCAATGTGGTCAACTCTTAACTGCCCTCTGGGCAATTAGGGATGGATGATAAATGCTGACATGGCTGGTGACGCCCTCATCCCATGAATAAATATATATTTTTAAAATATTGCCTTGTGTATCATTTAATAATAATAATTTCTTACAGCTAATTATGGAGTGATGATATCCAACCATTGCAGTCATAACTAAATATGTAAGTCATCTTCATGCAGTGAAGAGTAAGACTGTTGTTTACCTGAACAAGAGAAGAATTAACTCATTTTAGCCCTCCACCTCTGTTACTCAATTAATCACAGCAAACCAATTCTCACTTTTATGACATGGAACTTTCATATTCACATCCCCAACTGCTGAAACACTTTGAAATGTCTGGCTATGTAAACAAACTCAGCAGGCAGTATGTTTACAGCAGGTTTACTGAAATAGGATTGAGATAAATAGTTAATGAGATGCAGATAGTTAAACCAATTTTTTCAAAGTGTTGTTGATGGATAAATATTTATCTGGACCTTGAAGTAAGGAGTTTATGCACCTCTCTGAATAGTGTCATAGACTCACCTATGTTAACTCAGATTCCATCAGTAATACTCTTGTCCTTAGAGTCAGCTCACACTCCAGATGGTACACAAGGAGGTCATGTTGCAGATATACAGGGCATTGATTAGATCACTTTTGAATACGGCATTCAATTCTACTCTCCTTGCTATAAGAAGCATATTATTAAACTTAAAAATCACACAACACCAGGTTACAGTCCAACAGGTTTATTTGGAAGCACTACCCTTTCGGAGAGCTGCCCCTTCATCAGGTGGTTGTGGAGTGTGAGACTGTAGGACTCAGAATTTAAAGCAAAAGTTTGCAGTGTGATGTAACTGAAACAATATATTGAAAAAGACCTGGATTGTTTGTTAAGATGAGAGACTTAAACAATCCAGGTCTTTTTCAATATATCATTTCAGTTACATCACACTGTAAACTTTTGTTTGAAAACAATGACAAGGGAGCAGTCAGTTCTCCCGGTTCAGGTTTTGTTTTGTAGATTGGTTTATTTTAACAAGCTGTCAAAGACTGCTGGGGACCGAGAGAAGCAGCTACGGTGAAAAGAGGTTCCATGCTTCAACAGAGGTCTTGCCTGAACTTTCTTTCTGAAACCTTTCCTGCCTGTAAGAACCTGCGTTTGAATTTACCTTTTGTAAGAGGTGTATTTATGGGGTGTTGCAGGGATTGCAACGGCTCCTTCGTTAACTTGCGATAGAGCCAGTTGGGCTATCAAATAAGTTAAGTTATTATAAATTCTGCTTTTGTTTGTTCATGTTTCATCCATAATGATTAAATAAATTCTGTTTTGTTTAAAACTGAGTGGTTTGACCGGCTACATCCTCCGAGAATATCCTCTATACATTTGCCCCCAAAAAATTAGTGTCTGAGCTACCTTCTTGAAATGTTTTGAGGGGATCTGGCCTGGTCCATAACAAATTGGAGGCTCTTTGCAGGATCAGTTCCATAGTTCCCATTTGGGATTAGGGTTGTTGGACTCAGAGGCGGTGAGTGGTCGGTGTTAGTGTCTTTTGGTCTGGGTGTTGAATTCGGTTGGTTTAACCAGTGCTTGGTGTAGTAATGGCTCTTTCAGTTACAAAGAGTTTTCTAGGGGTGCAAGAAGTGAGTTTGGGGGCTTTACAAAAGATGAACAAAGAAAAGCTGCTGGAATTAGCAGAGCTGGTGTATGGGAGAAGGATTCACATTTTTGGATCATTGGAATCTCTTTTGGGGTAGAAGTGACCTGTACAAGAAGGACGGATTGCACCTAAATTGGAAGGGGACTAATATACTGGCAGGGATATTTGCTAGAACTGCTTGGGAGGATTAAAACTAGTAAGGTCTAATATACAGGCAGGGAGATTTGCTAGAGCTGCTCAGGAGGATTAAAACTAGTAAGGTGGGGGGTGGGATCCAGGGAGATAAGAGAAAAGAGATTGATCTGAGATGGGTACAGCTGAGAACAGAAGTGAGTCAAACAGTCTGGGCAGGCAGGGACAAGGTAGGACTAATAAATTAAACTGAATTTATTTCAATGCAAGAGGTCTAACAGGGAAGGCAGATGAACTCAGGGCATGGTTAGGAAATGGGACTGGGATATCATAGCAATTACAGAAACATGGCTCAGGGAGGGGCAGGACTGGCAGCTTAATGTTCCAGGATACAAATGCTACAGGAAGGATAGAAAGGGAGGCAAGAGAGGAGGGGGAGTGGCATTTTTGATAAGGGATAGCATTACAGCTGTGCTGAGGGAAGATATTCCCTGAAATACATCCAGGGAAGTTATTTGGGTGGAACTAAGAAATAAGAAAGGGATGATCACCTCATTGGGATTGTATTATAGACCCCCCAATAGTCAGAGGGAAATTGAGAAACAAACTTGTAAGGAGACCAAAAGAGAAAATGCTGGAAAATCTCAGCAGGTCTGGCAGCATCTGTAAG